>NW_007258109.1:624141-679453 GCF_000164805.1 Carlito syrichta | reverse complement strand
CAGTTGGCAAATATTTTTTCCCATTCTGTGGGCTGTCTCTCTGCTCTCTTGATGGTTTCTTTTGCTTTGCAGAAGCTCATTAGTTTGATGAGGTCCCACTTATCAAATTTCTTAAGGTATGGTCATTTAGGGTTCTGAATAGGAATTGGTTGCCAGTTCCAGTTTTCATAAGGGTGTCTCCTGCATTTTCTAAGATTCCTATAGTTTGAGGTTTTACGTTTAGGTCTTTGATCCTTTTAGAGTTAATTTTTGTGTATGGTGATAGGTAGGGGTCTTGTTTCAATCTTCTGCATGTGATCAGTCAGTTTTCCCAGCACCATTTATTGAATAGGTTCTCCTCTCCCCAGTGGTTGTTTTTGGAGACTTTGTCAAAGATGAGTTGGTTGAGAAATTGAGACTTTGCTTCTGGAATCTCTATCCTGTTCCATTAGTCTATGTGCCTGTTCTTGTACCAATACCAGGCTGTCTTGATTACTGTAACCTTATAGTAAAGTTTAAAGTCTGGAAGTGTGATGCCTCCTGCTTTGTTTCTTTTGCTAAGGATTGTTTTGGCTATTCATGGTCGTTTTTGTTTCCATATGAATTTCTGTATTGTCATTTCCAGGTCTGAGAAGAATGATGTTGGTAACTTAATGGGTATTGCATTGAATCTGTAGATTGCCTTTGGTAGGATGGACATTTTAACAATGTTGATTCTTCCTGTCCATGAGCATGGAATATTTTTCTATTTGTCTGTGTCTTCTTGGATTTCTTTGAGCAGCGTTTTGTAGTTCTCATTGTAAAGGTCTTTCACTTCTCTGGTTAGGAAGATGGCAAGGTATTTCCATTTCTTTTGTGGCTATTGTGAATGGGGTTGTGCTTTTAATTTGGGTCTCTATCTACTTGTTGTTGGTGTATAGGAATGCAATTGTCTTTTGCACATATTTTGTACCCCAAGACTTTGCCAAAGTCTTTTATCAATGCAAGCTGGTTTTTGGTAGATTCTCTTGGATTTTCAAGGTATAGGATCATGTCATCAGCAAAGAGGGATAACTTCACTTCTTCTTTTCCTATTTGGATACCCCTGATTTCCTTCTCTTGTCTCATTGCCCAAGCTAGGACTTTCAACACAATGTTGAACAAGATGGGTGAGAGTGGGCAGCCTTGTCTTGTTCCAGTTTTCGGGGGAAATGTTTCCAGTTTCTGTCCATTTAGCTATATGTTAGCTGTGGGTTTATCATAGATGGCACTTACTATTTTGAGGTATGTTCCTTCTATACTTAGGTGTTTGAGGGTTTTTATCAAGAAGGGATGCTAGATTTTATCAAAAGCTTTTTCTGAATCTAATGATATAATCATGTGGTTCTTGTTTTTACGTCTGTTGGTGTATTTAATTATGTTTATGGTCTTGTGAATGTTGAACCAGACCTGCATCCTGGGAATGAGACCTACTTGTTCATGATGAATGATTTTGAGATGTGTTTTTGGATCCAACTTGCTAGAATCTTGTTGAGGATTTTTGCATCTATGTCCATAATGCATATTGGCCTGTAGTTCTTTTTTTGTTTTGTTGTTGGGTCTTTACCCTGTTTGAGTATCAGTGTGATGGTAGCTTCCTAAAATGATTTGGTGAGAATTCCATCTTTCTCAATTGCCTGGATAACTTTCAATAGGATTGGTATCAGCTCTTCCTTGTACATTTTGTAGAATTCTGCTGGAAAGCGATCTGGTCCAGGGCTTTTTTTTTTTTTTTTTTTTTTGGTAGATAGTTTTCTTATGATGGAGTCAATTTCCTGGGTTGTTATTGGTCTATTTAGTGTCTCGATGTCTTCTTGTTTCAACCTGGGGAGGCTATGTAATGTCAGAAAGTCCTCCATTTCATTTAGGCTATCAAGTTTGTTTCCATATAGGTGTACATAGTAACCTCTGATAATCTTTTGTATTTCTTTGGGGTCAGTTGTGATTTGATCTTTTGTATTTCTGATTGTGTTTATTTGGGCTTTTCTCTCTTTTTCTTGGTCATTCTGGCTAGGGGTCCATCAATCTTGTTAATTCTTTCAAAGAACCAGCTTTTTTTTGTTGTTGATGTTTACTATGATATTTTTGTCTTCTATGTCCTGTATTTGGGCTCTTATTTTGGTGATTTGGATTCTTCTGTTAAAGTTGGGATTTTGGTCATCTTCACTTTCCAGCTCTCTTAGGTGATTTGTTAGGCTCTCCACTTGTGATCTTTCTGTTTTCTTGATATGTGCTCATAGAGATATAAATTGCCATCTTAGAACTGATTTCATAGCATCCCAGAGGTTTTGGTAAGATGTTTCTTCATTTTCATTTGTTTCCAGGAATCTTTTAATTTCTGCTTTGATTTCAGTGTTGACCCAGTAGTTGTTCAGCATCATGCTATTTAGTGTTCATGTCTTTGTGGGCTTTGGGGAAATGCTGTTGGTGCTGATATTTATTTTTATCCCACTGTGGTCTGAGAATGTGCATGGCGAGATTTCAACATAATGGAATTTGTTTATGCTTGATTTATGGCCAAGGATGAGATCGATCTTGGAGTATGTTCCCTGTGGTGATGAGTAGAAATGTATATTCTGTGGTTGTTGGGTAGAATAATCTGTAGGTGTCTATTAAGTCCATTTGATCAAGTGTCAAGTTTAGGTTCTGAATCTCCTTTTTGATTTTTTGCCTCAATGATCTATCTAGGGCTCTTAGTGGGGTATTCAAGTCCCCTGTTATAATAGTGTTAGAGTCAATATATTTTTTTAGTTTACTTAGTAGTTGCTTTATAAATACTGGTACTCCTGTGTTGGATGCATATATGTTAGGATGGATATTTCTTGTTCATGAATTAAACCTTTTATCATTATGCAGCATTCTTTTGCATCTTTTAAAATTTGTGATAGCGTAAAGGTTGTTTTGTCTGATATTAAGATCACAACTCCACCTTCTTTTGTGATCCATTTGCCTGGAAACTCATTTTCCATCCTTTAACTTTGAGTCTGTGTGTGTTTCTTGTAGTGAGATGAGTCTCCTGGATGCAGCAAATAATTGGGCCATGGTTTCTTATCTAGTTTGCCATTCTGTGTCTTTTCAGTGGTGAATTTAGTCCATTCACATTCAGACTGATTATTGAAATGTGATTGTTTATCACTGTCATGAGGTTCTTATAAAAATTTTTCTTTGTTTTCTTCTGGCTTTGGGGTTGATGTATGTGTGTTTTGAAGTTTCTGTTGCACTGTATTCTCTGTTGATTCTGTGCTCTGCTGTTCTGTTGGCATGTGTTTGGTCATTCTTTTTTTCTCTCTCTTCTGTCTTAATACTTTTTTTTTTTTTGAGTTGGAGTCTCACTCTGTCACCCAGACTGGAGTGCAGTGGCCGCTTCTGGCCACTACAGCCTCGACCTGCTGGGCTCTGGTGATCATTCCACCTCAGCCTTCCAAGTAGCTGGAACTACAGGCGTGAGCTACCACACTGGGCTAGTTTTTTTATTTATTGTAGAGATGAGGTCTCACCAAGTTGCACAGATGGGTCTCGAACCCACAGGCTCAGGCAATCCACTCACCTCAGCCTCCCAAGGCATGGGATTATAGGCTGAGCCACCAAGCCCGACTGCTTAATACCTTTTTAAGTGTCTCCTGTAGAGCTGGTCTGGAAGCTGCATAATCTCTTAGGGATTGGATGTCTGGAAAATATTTTAATTCTCCATCACTGATGAAGCTGAGCTTGGCTGGATAGGAAATTCTTGGTTGAAATTGTTTATCTTTGAGGACTTTGAATATAGGGCTCCAGTCCTTTCTTGCTTGTAGTGTTTCTGCCAATAGATCTGCCGCTATTCTGATTGGTTTTCCCCAGTAGGTAGTCTGACCTTTCTCTCTTGCTGTCTTTAGGATTTTTCTTTTGTGCCTGCTTTGTGTAGGCAAATTACTATGTGTCTAGGGGTTGGCCTTCTCATTTGATATCTTGTGGGGGTTCTGTGTATCTCTTGTGCTTGGTTGGTCACATCTCTGGGGAGATGGGGAAAGTTCTCTTGGATTCCCTCCTGGAATACTTGCTCCAAGTTGTTCTCCATTTCCTTTTCTTCTTCTGGGATACCAATCAGGCATAGGTTCAACCTCTTGATATAATTGCACATCTCTTATAGGTTTTGTTCTTTCTGAGTCTTCTTTCTATGTTTTTTATAGATCTGGCTAATTCCATGTTCTGGTCTTCAAGTTCTAAGATTCTTTCTTCAGCTAGATTAATTCTGCTTTCCATGCTTGTCATCTTGTTATTTATTTCCTGTATAAAATCTCTGTTACAAGTTCTTTCAGTATTCCATCTTGTCTTTCTTGAGTCTTATTCACTCTTTCATCCATTTCCTAATCGCTGTCATATTCTGGGGCCAATCATTGGTGACTTCCATTGTTTGGGCACCAAGGTCTGATTTTTTAGTAGTTTTGTCTTTGGCATACTTAAAATTGCCTGAGGTCTTCCTTTGGTTTTTCCTCATTTGTGATAGATCTCCTGTTGTTCTCTCTAGTTCTGTTATTCAGTGTTATGGGAGAGGCTTTCCCTTCTGATGTTTTCTCAGTCCTCTATTCTTCCCTGATCTGGGCTCTGGATTTGTTCTATTTTGAAATAGGTTGGTGGATGGGAAGCTTTGCTGTCTCTTGTAGTTTTTGAAATTCAAATAAAGTAAGGGATGGGGTGCTAGGATTCAGAAACAACTTGCAAATTACAATGTTCACTTATTGTGGTATGTGTCCCCTGAGACCCACTCCCTACCACCGCTCTATATGACAATGCAAAGTAGAAACCGATGCAAAAAACAATTGAACACACACACACACACAGACATACACACACACCCCAAAACAAACGGGAATAACAACAAAGTGAAACAAAACAAACAACAACAAAAGCAAAGAAAACTAAATACACACACACATGCCTAGCACAAAGTGAATAGAGAAGAAAAACAGAAAGACCAGAGGGGGGAAAATTGGAATTCACATCGAACCCTCACACATATATTAACACACACCTTAAACTATAAATGAAGAGAAAAAACTCAGAAGAACAAAGGAGCAAAAACAAACCAACAACAACTAAATTGAAAGATGAACACTCAGTCATTCACATACACACATAAACATAAAATGACAAACAAAAGAAGAAAGAAACAGAAAAAAGAAAAAATTCGGAAGGAATGCAGATCAAACTCTCACATCATGCATGCACAAAGGGAAAATATTTTTTAAATAGATGAACTAACAAACAGTCAAAAAAATTTTTTTAATTAAAATTGAAAATTAAAAAAAAAACCTGCCCTCTTATGGCAGGCTCTGTAATTGTTCTTCTAATCAGGTCTCTCCTGCAGTGCCACCTCTTTCACTCTCTCCTCAGGGTTCAAAGCAAAGAAGGAGGAGGGGCATTGAAAGTGGGTGGGTCTGCAGTCCTCCCCTCCCACTCTCATATGGTCAGGGATATCTCCTCCAGTGGGGAGGTACAGAATTGTCTCTTCCCCAGGTATGTACTCATGGGGAGTGCCCCAGCCAGGCCTATCCTGGAATGGAGTTCTGCAGGGGGCCAGCCCCTGCAAGTTTTGGGGAGTCCCTTGGAAGATGTGGCGGCATCGGCGAATCTGTAGGGACAGATATTAAAAGAAAGAAAGAGAAAAAAGGGGGACTCTGTCTATTGCAGAAGCCAATTCTGTAGTAGGGATAGATATTAAAGAAAGAGAAAGAAAGAAAGTGGACAACTGTTCAGTGAAATGAGCAGAAGCCGTTTATTGAAAGTTATAGCAGGTATTTATCCCCAGATTTTACACAGACAGTCTCACAAGTCTTTTACATGAACACAAAACCAGGTGCTGGAGGGGTGTCCCACACCTACCAGATGTTTTCTCAGGTATGAGGAAGGACAAACCCCAAGATTGTCTTATTGTTCCCTTTGCTAGTTAATGCTCTTCAAAAGCGGTGCAACAATCCCTACTAGCCTAATGATGTTCTGATAATCAATAACTTGTAAAGCTCACACAACATGATGACTAACTTAAACTTTATTACCTTTCTATTCTATGCTAATACTACTTACACAATGCTACGGAAGCTCTTAATTATAGCTTAAACCAATTCCTAAAGAATGTGGCCCAGTCCAAAGATCACGCTGGGCTCTATAGAATGTGGCCCAGTCCAAGGTTCACGGTGGGCCACCTTTTGGAACAATAGACTACAATCTCTTAACAAAATGGCTATTCTAAAGTCCTATATATCTATCCTAATTTCTATGAAAGTTTCCAATTCCTAATTTTAATATATAAAGCTGATTAGCAGCAGCAAATCTTCTAAAACCCAAATATAAATGTAAATGTACTAAGGCCAAAACCACAATAGAAGAAAATGGAGACAATGAAATTTCTAAAGTTAACTGTATTCTTATTAAACCTAAAAATATCATGATTGATTATGCTTGAACTAACATGATTCCTTGACGTAGCATGACCAATTCTACAATACCTTCTATGAATAAAATAAATTCAATTTCTATAATAGGTAGAAAAAAGACCTTACACTAACTGTAGCTAAAGCCAGCCTAAAAGAATGCAGCCCAGTCCAAAGTATGCACTGGGCTCTCAGGAATGTGGCCCAGCCCAAACTCTGTGCTGGGCCACTCTTGATAATCATCTATGCCATTGAAAAGCTGAAAACAGCTCTCCATAAGTATATACTAATTCTACAAATATTCTTTTAAATCTTATAAAGAAGCTTGTACTGTATAAAAGGCTCCCAAATGTGACCTGAATTTGAATTATATCTAATACCTAAGCCGAAACCACAGTTTATGGGAAACAGGAACAATGGGTTTCTAGAGTGAGCCATTCCTGTCACAGTCACAGAACCTTCAGCTTAGGCCAGCAGAGTTCCTTTAGGTTGCTTGTGCTGCATGGTAAAAGGGGGAGGAAAATGGGGTCAATGGCTCCCAAACACATCCTAGCGGTCTCGGGGTCCATGGCCTTCCCTGATCCCTAATGCTCAGTGGGCCTCTGTGGCTGGCTCCCAACAGAGTTCTCCTATTGCAACTGATATCCAGGCTCCATCTGGGTTTGTCCCTCCCAGTTGTGGCCCTGCTGTGTGGGTCTGATGTTCAGAAGATTGCTGGGGAGGAGGGGTTTGGGTCAGTCTCAGACTCACCACTGATCTCTTTGGAGTTCTTCCTTGTCCTTTTCCGGCCATACCCTCTGTCCCTTGGCTGGATCAGGGTAGAGGGTGGGGCGCCTGGAACTCAGTACTCGTCAAGTCCCTCCGAAGTTTGTGCTTTCGGGATTTTCTCTCTGGGTCATGATCAATTCCTGAGTAGTTGATCTGCCAGCCACACAGATCAGGTCTGTTGCTCTGTGGTGACCAAGTCAGAGCACTTTCCTGCCCCTCCTTCAAGATGGTGGTGGGGTGCCTCTCTTGACCTCTTTTGTGGGACTTGCTGGATTCCCTCCGCAGCCCCTGCTGGGAGTACTCTGCCAGGTGCTGAAGTGGTGAGGCAGATCCAGGAGCCAGCAGTCTCTCTCCTGCTGCAATGGTGAGGGAGAGCCTGGAGTGATGGTTTTTTCACAGGAAAACTTTTGTCTGTTTAAAAAAAAATGGTGCTCAGCTTCTGCGATCTGGGAAGAGCCAGGAACAAAGCAGAGAAACTGTAGCACCAGCTGTTGCACCAGGGGCCTGGCCACTTGCTCATAAGCCCCCACTTAGACAGTCTCTCACAGCATTTTCTTCCCAGGAAGGGTTTGAAGATTTAAAAAAGAAAGAAGGAAAAGAAAAAGAAAATGGCACTTGGCTTCTGCATCCTGGGAGTCACTAGGGTCCAAGCCCAACAGCTGTGGCACCAGCTGCTGCACCAGGAGAGCCTTGGATGCTAGCTCCCTAGCCCTCACTCAGTCAGTCACTTACACACCCACTCGCTCACCAGCACATACACAAAACTTTCCATACACTCACTCACTCACACAGGGACTTGCATAGTCTGACTGGCTCAGCTGCCATCCTCTCAACCTCCCCCATTGATATCTTTAAAGTTAAATGTATATATAATATTTTAGGGCTGATGGAGTTGATTGTACTTAAATGTTTCCCATTTGGGGGTAAGGAATAAAGGGAGAAGAGAATAACTGTCATTTAATACTCAGGAGAGTGCCTGGTTTATAGTAGTTGCTCCATATTTTTGTTAAATAATTACTGAATAAATGAATGAGTGACAAATAGATTCATGGAAAAAATTAAATAAGGAAAACTTTTTAAATAAATTAAGATAATTAGTAAAATTTCTAAGCATGAAAATAATGAAAAGTGGATCACTTTTTAAATGACAGAATTTACTATATGTAATAGTATCATTTGGAGTTTCCACTTAAGTGACAAATAGAACATGATTTTGGTATAGATCTCTTACCTATTTTTTGAGAAAACTGGTAAGTCTTTTATCCAGGAATGACTTGAGAGAAGTCTAAGTTTCAGGGCCTTTAAAACCAAATGCAAAGATAAAAAGTTGGGACTACATCAAATTTAAAAACTTCTGTATATTAAAGAAAAGAATCAACAGAGTGATAAGGCAATCTATGGAATGGTAGAGAATATTTGTGAATCATATATCTGATAAGGGGTTAATATCCACTATCTAAGGAACTTTTACAACTCAACAACAACAAAAAACAAATAATCCAATTTTAAAATGAACAGTTCTCCAAGGAAGATATACAAATGTCCAGCAAGTGTATGAAAAGATGTTCAACATTACTACTAATCTTGAGAAAAATGCAAATGAAAACCACAATGAGTTATCACCTCACACCCACTAGGATGGCCACTATCAAAAGAACAGAAAATAACAAACATTAGTGAGGATGTGGAGACATTGGAACCTTTGTGTACTGTTGGTATGGATGTAAAATGATACAGCCATTATAGAAAATAGTTTGGAGGTTCCTCAAAAAATTGGAAATACCTGCTTCTGGTATTTATTCAAACTAATTCAAAGCAGGATCTTGAAGAGATTTTGCACACCCATGTTTGTTGTGGCATTATTCATAATAGCCAAGTAGGTGGAAACAACCAAATGTCCTTAGACAGATGCAGTCTTAAAAAAGAAAGAAATTCTGTCACATGCTACAACATATATGAACTTTGAGGACATTATGCTAAGTGAAACGAGTCAATCTCAAAAGGATAAATGCTGCATAATTCCATTCATGTGAAGTTACTAAAGTAGTCAAACTCACAGACACAGAAAGTAGAAAGGTGGTTGCCAAGGGCCTGGAGAGCTTTGAGGGGAGTAAGAATTAGTGTTTAATGGGCACAGAGTTTTAGTTTTGCAAGATGAAAAAGTTCTAGAAATCTGTTGCACAAAAATGTGATTTTTGTCAAATACATTATTTTTCTCCTATAATTTGTCTATATAATGAATTACATGAGTAGATTTTCTAGTGTTGCATTGTTATATAATTTTTGCTGGGTTATGCTAAACAGAATCTGCTATAATGTATTTAGGAATTTTGCATATGTATTTAGAGTGAGATTTACTTTAAAAATTGGTGTAATTCACTTAACACGACTAAACTTTACATTTAGAAAGTGACTAAGATTATAAAATTAATGTGTGCTTTTTACCACAATAAAAAATGAAAAAAAACTCAATTGTAGGAAATATAACCTCACTGTCTGCCGGAGTCCAGCTCCAGCGGCTCAGGGTTTCCTGAAAGAGGGATGGCACGGGCGCAGTAGAAAAAACTTGGACACTGACTCTGCTGCAAGCAGGACAAATGCCGATTTATTGTCTTTTCCAACTCCTTTTATACCCTACATGTTTTTTGTTTTCAAGGCAATCAGTTACAATTTAATGGAACGGACAGGCAATGTATCTTTGTTCATCCTGTTTTGATCTTAAAACACTATCATCCCAAACATTAACTATAAATTTTGTAAACTCCTAACATTTCTTAATGATTACCATTTTTTAATGTCCATACAAAACTTACTTATTCCCATACCTATTACATTATAAATCAGTACCAAGTTCTAAGCACTATAATTGTCATAGATTAGCAAGTCACACCTGTGACCTTTACACAGCAATTTGCAACTAGCTGGGGTAAAACAACATTTTCAAGGTTTTTTAGCTGCAATTTGACCTGACTAGTTTTCCCTAATTTCACACCTGGTGTTTACAATCTGTGTTAATTATTTCCTGCCAGGGAGAATGAGCTTCAATGTTTGCAAAGCAAAAGGCCTCTCGGGCTCAAGTCACCTTAGTCACAATCCCTAACCAGAATTACAAGCCTCCTTAACAAAGCAAAGTAAAGGCAAGGGTGCTCTAATATTTATGTGATTGTTAATTTTTTAAGCATAATATACCACATGTAGAAATTAAGTAAATATAATTTTTGCATTGGCACTTTTCCTAAAAATATAAACTGTAGCTTCTCAAATTTCTCCAGTTAGTTGCCAATCAGAAGAAATAAAATCTTACAAGTAATTTTCTACCCACACCTGATATTTAAAATCTCCATTGATAATTTCCTGGCAAGGCCAATGAGTTCCCTGACAAACATTAAATCAAGCACTTTCTGATAACAAAAGTAGAAGAAGCAAGGGTCTCAGCTGCCCAGGTTTGCTTTGTGACTCGAGGTCTTCAGCCCCCTGGACTTTGTCAGCAGGAAGGCCTCCATGGCTGGCTCCCAACAACTGTCTATCTGTAACTGCTTAAAGTTTGAACTTGTACATCTTCATTTACATTATTCTAGAGCAACTAATTTTAAATAATTAACTGCATTTAGTGCTTTAAACAAACAGTTTCATGCATATATACAATTTAGAAATTTTCTGCCATTAGCACTCTTTGACTATATTATTGTCATATAGTTCTTCCAGTTTACATTAAAGTTTTTTATTCTTTGGAGCAAGATAATAAATCTGTTTATGTTGACCCAGATATGTTTCTTCTTAAACTTATGTTAGTTTCTATAATTTGCAAATGAAAATCTTGACTACATAGCTAATCTTTTCCTACTGGTTTGAAATTTAACATTTATCCTATGTGATTTTAATGTGCTAATTATTATACATTAATTTCCTTATTTACATGAGTTATTTCAGTATTCTGTTCCATTAATATAATTTTTCTGTTTCTACTACATTACTGTACAACTATAATTACTATAGCTTTACAATCATCTAATATTGGTAGGGAAGCATACATATCTAGCTTTCATCATTTGCTTGGTAATTCTTATAGATTGATTCTTACTGTTGAAGTGTTAGAAACATTTTGGCACATTCTGTAAATCTGAGATTTTAATTGGGATTTTATTTATTGGGATTATAGCTTAATTTGGTGTGGCTTGATAGCTTTACAAATTTTCATCTGGGAAAATTCAGTATCCCATATTTTCTTTATTAATGTTTCATAGGTCATGCTCATTTCTTATTAGATTAATTTTTTTATGTATAAGATGGCTTGTGGTATAAAAGTGAAGGAGATCCTTTAAAGGTTACATTTTTCAGTTAGTTAATATTTGTGTATAGTGTTATACAACACTGTCTAGTATTTGTGTGCTGATCTCATATTGGTTCACTTTGCTAAACTCTCTTATTTTTAGTTTTTCTATTAATTCTCTTGAATTTTTTTTTTAAAGATAAGTTATCTTATCATCTATTAAACACAGTTTTGTTTCCTGACATCTAATATTTCTACCTCATTTCTTTTTAAATCTTGGCTAAAACTGCTTGCACAGTATTGAAAAGTATCAGGGAAAAAAGGCATGCTTGTTACAGATTCTAATGAATGTTCTATTAACGTTTCATCTTTAAGTATAATGCATGATTTTCTATTCCTAGTTTGCTAAAAGATTTATTTTAAAATCAAGAATGGAGTTGATTTTAATGAATGTTCTATTAATGTTTCATCTTTAAGTATAATGCACAATTTTCTATTCTTAGTTTGCTAAAAGATTTATTTTAAAATCAAGAATGGAGTTGATTTTTGTCAAATACACATTATTTTTCTCCTATAATTTGTCTATATAATGAATTACATGAGTAGATTTTCTAATGTTGTATTGTTATTTATAATTTTTGCTGGGTTATGCTAAGCAGAATCTTCTATAATGTATTCATTTAGGAATTTTGCATATGTATTTAGAGTGAGATTTACTTAAAAAATTGGTATAATTTACCTGTAAATGTTGGCTTGGTGCTTTTTACAAGTATATGTTTTATTACTTTTTAGAAATAAACTTTTTATTTTGGAATAACTGTAGATTTACAGAAAAGTTGTGAAGATATTACAAAGGTTCTTATATACCCCTCATACACTTTCCTCCATTGCTAACAGTTAGTTTGAGGTCTCATGTTTAAGTCATCAGTCTATCTTGAGTTAATTTTTGTATATGGTGAGAGGAAAGGGTCCAGCATATGTTCAACCAATTTTCCCAGCACCATTTGCTAAATAGGGTGTCCTTTCCCCCAGAGTTTGTTTTTGTCAGCTTTGTCTAAGATGAGATGATTGTATGCTAACAGTTTTATTTCTGGGCTCTCAGTTCTGTTCCATTGGTCTATATGTCTATTTTTTGTACTGGTACCATACTGTTTTGGTTATTGTTGCCTTGCAGTAAAGTTTGAAATCTGGTAATGTGATGCCTCTAGCTTAGTTCTTTCTGCTTAGGATTGCTTTGGCTATTCAGGCTTTTTTTTTTTTTTTTTTTTTGCTTCCATGTAAATTTAAGTATTGTTTTTTCTAGATCTGTGAAAAATTATGCTGATAATTTGATAGGAGTTGCATTGAATCTGTAGATTGCTTTGGCCACAGGGACATCTTGACAATATTGATTCTTCCTGGACAACAGAGTGAGACCCCATCTCTAAAAAACATAAAAATAAAGAAAATGGTGGCCATTGCTAGGCCATTGCCATCAGCATTACAGCCATTGACTTACTAGACTCTGGTGTGGCCATGTGCTCTTTGAGCTATAGCTGCTGTCATGCTTCCTGGCTTTGGCCTCCTTCCCTACCTTGGGGAGGTGAATCTCCTCTTTCTTTCTCCCTCTCTCTCTAACTTACTTGTTAGATAAACTATATTTTCTAATCTAAAAAAGAAAATGTCACATGTCTACTTCTAGCCAAAATGAAATACAGGTCTGAGTAAAACAATGAGAAAACAAGGCAAAATATATGGAAAACTGGTTTTCAGACATTGGGACAAAAGGTAGCATGGGTCTGATTCCTTAGAAGAGTGGACCATCTGGTGAGCCCCCAGCTAAATTGGGGTTCCAGTACCAGAGTGACTAACAGCCCCACCACTGGAAATGAAGGAGAACTGGACACTGGTATTTACAGTGTGCCCACACAGGATACTTTTTTACCCACAGAGAACCTAACATCTAGTTGTGAGCATCTCTCCTGCCTAGCAGACTGAGCTTCCTTTTTGTCCCACCACTTCCTTTAAATGGATCACTTGGGAAACTTGTTTATACCGGCAGACACCCTTGTGGCTCTTGTCTGAGCTGTGTCCAGTTTATGACTACCTGACTCTTTCTCTGGTTCCAGGTTCCTGACCTTATGTTCCCTCCAGCATCCTAGGGAAAATATGGCCTGGAGTAGCTGCTAGTTCTTCAGATGAAAGGTGCAGATTTAATCACCACCATATTAGGAAGCAAGTTCAAAGATTTTACTTACAGATCCTGGACAAGGAGGGACAATGAGCAAGAAGGCACAGGCCTCAGTCTCTGGATCATGTGAAATAGGAATGAAGAGTCAGAGAGAGAGAGAGAGAATAGCATGTGACAGAGAGTAGAGTGAAAGCCACTTTAAGTACATTGGTAAATCCAAGTGATCCATTTAAAGCAAGTGGTGGGAAAGCAGGAAGCTTAGTCTGCTATGCAGGAGAGATGTCTCTGAGCACTTATCTCTCTGGACATCAGCTTGAGTCATTTGAACATGGTATAGAGTTGAAAACTGTGTCAAGAGTGACTGAGCCCTGTTTCTGGTATGAGAAAATTAAACTTGTATTTAAAATGGATGCTGAAGCAACATCAAATTATAAGAATTTGCTACAGGAACAAACGAGATGAGCCTTATAATTGTCCAGTTTACTGTCTGAAGGCAATAGCACCAGGAAGGAAAACCAAGACAGAGCTTGGAGGTCTCATTGGGTTGAAGAGATGGAAATTGGAGTTTGACAGATAGAGAGAGAATTTGTAGAGTACCAGAAAGGAAGAAATTATAGAGATGAGAAATCTCCAGATAACTGTAAAGTTTTTCTGGAGTCTTTGGCTGAGTACTAATCTGAGCAGAAGTCTACTGAAAGCAAGGGAAAGAAACACTGGAAAGGGTTAGGGAGAAAATTATGGGTACTCACACAGGGCTACCAGTAATTCATAGTCTCATCAGCCACAGTGGAAAGACTCATAACACAGGTGACAGAAAGTAGAAGACTTAGAAGGACATCACCTTAGTAGAGAGGCTAAGTCAGCCCCTCTAAAGCTCCATTAAAGTCTTCTCTAGGCAATCTCCTCCTACAATAAATCTTACAATCAAAGAACTCAACTGATTACAAGTAATTTAAATGTGTACCAGAACAAAATCAAACATGATTATAAAGAAAGAAACAAAGACTATCAACCATCAACATGAAACCCACAATTCCTAACATTCTGTAAAAAATGACAGAACTTGAGCCTAGGAGTTCTCATTCAGCATGGGCATCATAATGAGACGCTGCCTCTAAAAATGAAATAACATGAAAATAAGATAGAATTTTTAAAATACCATGCATATAAAAAAGCAATAAAATATTACTCATTGTACAGGAAAAAAAAATCAATCAAAAAAAGACCTGTAAATGACAGAGATGCTGGAACAAACAGAAAACAATGTTAAACAAACTATTATAAGTATATTTTATATATAGGTAAAGGAGGCATGAGTATGATGAGGAAAGAAATGAAAGGTAAAATTAAACCAAAATGAATTTTTAGATATGAAAAATACAATATCTGGAATGAAGAATAACCTTTAAGAGATTAAAAACATATCAGATGCTGCAGAAGATAAGAGCAGTGAACCTGAAGACATAGGATTAGGTACTATATATAAAGTGAAGCACCCAAAAAATATTTTAAAAAATAAACAAAGCATCTGTAACTTTTGTGAAAATACCAAGAGGTATAACACCCATGTAAATGGAGTTTCAGAAAGTGCAAAAAGTAGTTGAAAAAATAATGGCCAAGATATTTTCAAATTTGACAGAAACTATAAACCTACACACAGATTTGAGAAGCTCAATAATGTCCAAGGAGAATGAACCTAAAGAAAACCATGCTAAGGTATATCATTATCACATTGCTGAGAACCAATGGTAAATACAAAACCTTAGGAGCACCCATAGAGGCAAAAGGCACATTATTTAAAGATATAAACACAAGAAATATTTACAGAGAACAAATATAAGAAAAATGGCAGACTTCTTTTTAGAGACTATGAATGGGAGACAATTATGGAATAACATCTTTCCAGTAATAAAAGAAAAAAACCTGTTTATCTAGAATTATTTAACTAGTGATAATATCTTTCAAAATGAAGGTAAAATGAAAAATTTTTTTTTCAGCAAATGATAGTTGGGAGAATTAACAGCAAGCTGACCTGCAGCACAAGAAATGTTAAAGGGGAATGCCATCAACAAAATTGCAAATTACGCTGTTCCAAAGTCTTGCTCCTCTGAGGAACATATTTTTAAAAAAATAATAGCTAAATAAACACACAAACAAAAAAGAACACCAGAAACTGTCTTAATAAACTTTGTAAGAACTATGGAGAACAATTAAAGGTTTACAACAATCCAACCAAGCAATAACCATCTTCAAAATGCTAGAAAATTTTCTTGGCATTTTTATTGACCCTTGCTCCAACCCATTTTAGGTACAACAGCACTGTTGGTTCTGAGCAGTGGAAGCCCAGTTCCTAATTCCCTTCAGGAGGGAGCATAACCTTATTTGAAAATGATTGGGCCAGGCTCAGTAGCTCAGCCTGTAATCCTAGCACTTTGGCAGGCCAAGGTGAGTGAATTGCCTGAGCCCGTGGGTTCGAGACCCGCCTGGGCAACTTGGCAAGACCTCATCTCTACAATAAATAATAATAATAAAAAAAAATTAGCCAGGCGTGGTAGTGCACGCCTGTAGCTCCAGCTACTTGGAAGGCTGAGGCAGAGGGATCGCCGGAGCCCAGAAGGTCGAGGCTGTGGTGGCTGAGAATATGCCACTGCACTCTAGTCTGGGCCAGAGTGAGACTCCAACTCAAAAAAAAGATAGTGTGTGTCTGTTCTACTCTGACTGGGGGATACCTGAGGGACTGACTTGCTTGTATCTATCTCATATAACTTGGAAACAGCAGTGAGCACTGGTCATAAAAGCTACAAGGGGACTACAAATTCACAGATAACTGGGTCAAAAGATTCTGGGTGAAGATATACAATAGATCATGTAAAGTCCACAGGAACTCATTTCTTGTTTACAGATTCAATCTCTTCACTTTCTATAAGTGTATTCAGAACGTATATTTCTTCTTGAGTCAGATTTGGTAGTTTGGCTCTTTTGAGGAATTTATCTATTTCATCTACATTACCAACTTGTTGGTGTACAATTGTTTATAGAATTTTTTTGTAATCCTTTTTGTTTCTGTAAAATCAGTACTAGTATCCCACTCCCAATTTTGATTTGAGTAATTTGAGTCTTTCTATTTTTCTTTGTCAATCTAGCTAAAGGCTTTTAATTTTTTTGATCTTTTCAAAGAAACGACTTTTGGTATTATTGATATTCTCTATTGTCTTTCTCTGCTCTTTTTTATTTACCTTCACTTGGATCCTTATTATTTCCTTCCTTCTCTTAGCTTGGCTGTCATTTGCTCTTCTTTTTCTAGTTTCTTAATGTATAGGGTTATTTTGTTAATTTGAGATCGTTCTCTTTTTAAATGTAAATGCTTTAGGCCATACATTTCTCTCTTAGCACTGATTTTTCAATATCCCATAAGTTTTGGTATGTTGTATTTACATTTGTCTCAAGGTACTTTCTAATTTCACTTGTAATTTTTTCTATGACTCATTGGTTGTTTATTTTTGTTTGTTTGTTTGATTTCCACATATCTGTAAAGTTTCCAACTCTCTTCTCTTACTGATTTATAGCTTTATTCCACTGTGGAAGAATAAACTCAGTATGAGAAGAAGTTGTTGAATCAGTTAAGAATCATATTTAACCATGAATAACAAAAACTGAAAAACAATGGCTTAAATAGTGGTACTGTGGTTTCATGATGCCATTAGGAGCCCAGGTTCCCTTTCTTTTTGGACAGTCATTCTCAGCAATTGCACGTTACTGTAAGATGACACCAGATGGACTCTGTATCTCCAGGCATCACAATGAATTCCAGGCAGGAAGAAGGAAAGGGACAAGGTCAATTAGGTGTCTGTCTAGCTATGTCTATCTCTGTTTTAAGATACTCCCTCAGAGATGGGTGCAGTGGCTCACACCTATGGGAGGCTGAAGGATTGCTTGAGCCTAGGAGTTCAAGACTAGCCTGGGCAACATAATGACAACTAGTCTCTACATATAATTTAAAAGTTAGCCAGGCATGGTGGTGTATGCCTGTAGTCCCAGCTACTCGGGAGGCAGAGTTGGAAAAATTGCCTGAGGTTGAGGCTGCAGTAAACCATGAGTGTGCCACTATACTCCAGCCTGGGTGACAGAGGGAGACTTCAACTCAAAAAATAAAAATTTCTCAGAAACTTCTCCCAACAACTTCCAATTATATGTCGTTGTCCAGAGTCTTGTCACATGGCCACTACTCTTTGCAAAGGAGGCTAGAAGATACAGCTCTTTTAACTGGGGACAGTTCTGTCACCTAAAAAATGAGGGTTCTTGAGAGAATATATTTTGGGAAGACAACTAGCAGTGTCTGTCACAAGGAGCAAGAGACTATTTAGGATACTGTTGTTAGGGGAAAGATGATGGCAGCTTATATTACAGTGAAAGTTGGGTTGATGGTGGAAAGTGATTCGATACTTGATGTATTTTGAAGGCAGCAGTCACAGGACTTGATGCTGCTTTCATTAGTTATGGAAAAGAGAAGAGGAACAAAGAGTTACTCTTAGGTTTCTTGTCTAACAATGCCTTAGGTGGAAGCACCATCAACTGAGATGAGGATAAATCTAGCAGAGGAAGGCCAAGGGTTTTTTGTGTGTGTTTGTTTTGGGGTGGGGTGCTACTTTAGAATTATGTTTTCTATGCATTAAATTTGAGATAATTATTGTACAGCTAAGGGAAATCAATATCCTCTTGATTACCTCTGAGGATACTATTCAGAATCTTTTCCAAGGGTCATGCTTCCCCTACATCCCTCAGAAATATCTGTCTTTACTCTGGAATTTGTTCTGTTTGTTCTTATTGATTCTTCACTTACATATATTGATTTTCCTCAAGTGCCAGGTGAGCATTGTTTGTTTTATGCTTCTGAATGTGCTTATGAATATGCTTATGAGTATGTTGATTGTATAGGTAAGTTCTGTGTAAGTGCTAGCAGGCTTCTCTGAAGGGTGTGTGGGATGGAAGAGGGCAGTCAGGATGGCTACAGACTTGACATTTTCAGAGAACCAGTGTGTTCTGATGTGGAGCTGTGAATTTTGGTAAGCTCTACTCTGCTTCCCTGTCAAGGCCAAAACTCATATAACATCTCCACCTAGGTAGATGCCATGTTTTCCTTAGAGAACAGTTTTCATTTGTTTGTTTGAGCCAAGGTCTCACTCTGTTGCTCGGCCTGGAGTGCAGTGGCTTGATCCTGGCTCACTGCAGCCTCAACTTCCTGGGTTCAAATGATCTTTCTGCCCCAGCCTCCTGAGTAGCTGGGACTACAGGTATGTGCCACCATGCCTGGCTAATTTTTAGATTTTTTTTTTTTTTTTTGTAGAGATGAGTTTTTGCTATGATGCCCACGCTGGTCTTGAATTCCTGGGCTCAAACAATCCTCCCATATCAGCCTCCCAAAGTACTGGGATTATAGGCATGAGCCACCGCACCTGGCCAAATGTGGTGTTTTGATGTCTGGGAGAGTGATTGGGTAAAAACAGTGCTGCCAGCAGTGTATACTCTATGCAGGAAGAGAGGGCAGTGATGAAGAAGGGTCCAAGAGACAGATTTCTTTGATAATTGGCAAAGTAAAGTATAGTAGTTATGAGAAAAAATACTTATTTAGGATTTAAAATTTTTTATGTCTGTAATAATAAAAGAATAAAATTATCTTGGGAAATATCTTTGCATTACAAGTAGTCTAAAATTAAAACTTCTTTTTTTATAAGGTGGCTTTTTCACTACAAGAATATAATTCACCATCTTTCAGACCAGAATATATAGAATTCAAACCAAAATTTCAGGTGAGTCCTCAGTTATCCTATCCAATATTAATTATGTTTAATTATGAGGTTTCTCCAATAATTTAGATAATTCAATTGTTCTAAAACCAAAATACTAATTATGAGCAGAAACAGAAACACCTGTAAATCTTTTAAAAAATACATATTCCCAGGTCCACCTCTGACCTAACAAATCTCAGCTGGAAACAGAAGCTGGGAATCTGTATTTCTCAACAAAACCCAGGGGATTCCTAATCTGCCATCTGAGTATCCTCTAGAATTTGAAAACCAGTTATCATTAATTGTTTCCATTAAAATGAACTTTGAACAACTAAGTAGAAGTCAAAAAGACAAATAAGGCTAATAATTTTCACATTTTTGTGTTATTTAATTGAATAACACAGAGTTGTTTGAACAAAGGGTTTGAGTAAGAAACTACTCCTTCTTTTTCTCCTTCTCCTTCTTTGAGTTGAAGTCTCACTGTCACCCAGACTGGAGTGCAGTGGCACAATCACTGCTTACCACAGACTAACCTCCTAGGTGCAGGTGATCCTTCCACCTACAGGCATGTGCCACTATATCCAGCTAATTTTTTCATTATTTGTAGAGACGAAGTCTCACTATGTTGCCCAGACTGATCTTGAATTCCTGGGCTCAAGCAATTCTCCCACGTTGGCCTCTCAAAGTGCTGGCATTACAGGCGTAAGCCATTATCCCCAGCCTGAAACTTCATTTTGAAGCTATTTCAAAGATAGAATAGCCTGATCCTAGAGCCACAGAATTGCCTATGGATATCACACAAAATTTTTACCATAATCCTGAGTTTTTCATACTGCTCTCCTGTAGCCATTTCTGAGGCATTATGCAGTATGCATCAAAAAGCAAGAGTCTACTATGACATGTTAAGGACCAGGTGGAGTTCATCATCCTTGTTGAAACTCTCAGATTTAAAGGCACATGGTATATGACCCCAAGTTGGTCTTTAGAAAATATTTATGATACTTTGTATGGGATATCTACTACTTGACTGCATTTCTAAAAAAATCCTACATTGCTACTAACACGGCAAATATTTATCTGGATAAGACTTAGATCCTGATGTTAGCTACCATCTAAGGAAATGTAACTAACAATGGAAATTTAGTTGTTAAAAGAAACTATGTATGGGTGGTGTTTAAGTATTTAAAAATATTCCAGGTAGCAAAAAGTATGTGGACACAAAATACTGTCCACATTTGGAAATTGAAAATTTTGTATTAAAATTTTTATTTCCATTTCAAATATTTTAAAATACTAAAAGTTGATTTAATCCCTTTGTGGAAGGTAGGAGAATGAATAGATAATCTGACAAATTGCTCAAAGAAACCTAACTTGGACATTAATTATAAACTCAAAATCAATGCTATAGGATGTCTTACCTTTTTTTAATATTACATTTTCAGAAATTCAACAAAGATGGTTTTGATCCTTTCCTAAGGAATATAAACCAAACAATGTCGGTCAGGAAAAGGAAAGATCAAGATGTAAATATATGTAGGGACATTTTAAGTGCAGAGGTCATAGAGTATGAAGACCAAGATCCTCCTTATCCAGCATGTTCAAAGACTGCAGGACCTGCTGAGAAAACCTGGACCCTTGACTCTAGTATCCTCACAATTAAGCCTTTAGACACAAAGGAAGAGTTAGCCTATGATCCTAGTATTATCACAATAAAGGCTTTAGATACTACAAGTAAGTTAAAAGAGAGCCTACCAAATGTATCTCTATCAAACTTCAAAGGAGAACCATCAATGACTAAAAATGTGAATGCAAACGTATCTCGCCTCTCAAAGTCGTTAAGTCTTACCTCCCATCTAGAAAATTTAAAGCAATCAGTGGTGCTCCAATCAATTTTAAGTAAAAATCTGCATGACTTTTCAGACACATTATTTTCTAAACCAGAAGTTGGTATGAACAATGAAGCAACAAAGAAAAGTAGTTCACTTCTCAGCATTCATGATAAACCATCAAGTAGTATGGAAGACAAAGTTTGGGGAAAAATCCAAGACTTAGATAGCTGGCTTTCAGAAAAAGATATTTTTAATTCAAAGGCTATTTTAAGTCAAATAATTAAAACTATTTCTGCAGATTCACTTTTGGAACATAGACCAGCAGAATCTCTAGAAGTGGAGGAATGTGTATCTGAAAAACATGTAAAGGCTGATGAGATAGATATCCCCATTAAAAAAGAGAGTAGTTTCAAAAGAAAACATCCAATAAGTAAAGTATCTAGCTCCAAATCAGGTTTAAGTGGCCTTGTATATGACCATGTCATAAAGCAAATATTCACTGCACCGATCTTCTCAGAATTGGAGATAGACACGAAAGAGCCGAGGGATACCCACATGAACTCACAAAATCAATTACCCACACCCCAGAAGAGAAGTTCATCTTCACATATTCTAGTTCATGAGGAAAATGGTGATGAAATAGAATTGTCACAGCCCGAATCTGTTATAAGCCAGATAGTACAAGAATTTCCTATAGATACTCTTGTAGAATCTGGAATAATCAAAGTGATAGAATTGGATAAAGAACACCAGAAAATTTCTTTGCTGGATACAGAGCTAGCGTTTCCTAAAGAAAAGCTAAAGGATTCCAAAAAGTATTATTCAGAACTTGACAGTAAAACAGAACCCCTTTCAGAGCCAAACATGCTCCTCATTCCTAAAGACACCACTTCCTCTGTGAGTAGAGTCAAATTTATAGCAGGTCAAACTATGTTCCCACAAGATTCAAGACATCATTCAACACCAGATAAAGAACCAGAATTGCCAAGTAACAGTCAGAGACCTGATAGAGAAGAAAATGATCTAAGTTCTACTTTGGAAAATTTAACTAACTCCTTAATGGGTAAACTTAGTGAGTTAGATGCATTAATGTTAAAATCCTTTTTCAAACACATCTTTAATGCTTTTTTAAAAAATAATCAGCCCGAAAGAAGCAGACAACCAGAAAAAGAATTAGAAAAACAAACTCAACATTCATCTTCCAGTGGTACAAAACACCTGGAGGAAATCCAAGGGAATTTTGATAAAGCAGACAAATTAGATAGACAACCTATTTTGAGTCCAAAGGTGCACGTGTTTCTAGAAGAACTCTCAGAGTCAGAAGTAAAAAATTTAAAATCTGAATTAAGTAAACAAATCCAACATTACCTTGTAGAAAAACTTTCAGAAGCAGGACATATCACCAAGGAGGACTTACCAAAAATCTATCGCAATCTGTATTTGTTGAATGAGGAAGCAGAAATGAAAGGGCAAAACATGTTTCAGGGGAAGTGTTCCAAAACTGTGAAAGAAATCATGTCTTTTGTAAACAATTTCAATCATCATTTCATAGATAAACATTTAGAAATAAAGCTAAGATCTTTTTTAAATGAAATTCTCCAAAGCTATTTCCTAAAATACCTATCAGAAAGCAGTTTATTTAATGAGACAGAATCTGAGACTACACACTCAAACATATCTTCTCTCAGAACTAAAAGTGCCTTAATATCTTTTCATGAGTTAGAACAGGATATTTCAAAGGAGAGTTTTGGGAGAAGGCTTGAAATCCACATGAAATATCCTTTAAGTAAATCTCTACAAAACTATCTGGCCACTTTATCAGAAAATGAGTTATTAAATCTAAAAGCTGATTTAAGCAAATACCTCCAGAATCTTTTTCTAGAAAAACTTTCAAGATTAGGACAAATGACAGAAAGACAATTAGAGGGGATCGATCGACATATAAATGTGCTCAATTCTAGTTCCACACCAATAAAACATATAAAGACAGATTTGCCTTTAGGAGATGAAAATCACTTTGTGGAGAAGCATTCAGAAAAGCAAAATAAATATTCACAAATTGTTCAAAAAAACACTTTACAAAAGGCTCCTGAGGATAAACTTAGAGAAACAGAATTGATCAGAGAGAAAGAAATGGAATATTTGTCCTTAAACAATTCAAGAGAGAATTCATCAATAGTTAGGGAACAGAAAAGTTATTACCCTAAAGAAGAAGCTAAAACACTAAGTTTCATAAAAGTACAACCTTCTTCCAACAAAAATATCCAGGCAATTCCGTTAAGTCAGTCATCAGAAATACTTCCAGATATACTGCCTAAGAACCAAAGGAAAGAACATGGGGTCCTGCAGCTTCCTCAAGCAGAGCATTCTGTTTGTAAAACAGAGATTCAAGACCCACACAGTTGGGGGTTTAAATCAAAAATGACTCAATCAAAGGCTTGCTTTGAAAGGACACTGAAAACGAAGACCCTTGAGAGAAAGGAGCATATTAACATCTATAAATTGACTGTTGAGGAAAATCCTGAAACAGTATTGTCATTGTATCCAAGACCTCCTGATTGCAAAATGACATGGGAAGATGAGGAATACTTAAACAGACTCCCTTTCCCTTCCTGGAAAACTCACACTTTCACTCATTTCCATTCAGAGACTGGTGAGAAGTCAAAATTAGAAGACCAGTATTGTCAGAGGTTGAAAGGAAATAATAACAACAATAAAAAACATTTAGTAACATCAGCACGACACAAAAAGGATACACAAACTCTTTATATAAAACCAGATGAAATTTCCAATGAAAAATGTGCCAAGTTCTCTGAATCACAATTGTTCAAATATAAAGTTGCAGAAGATGAGAAAAACTCAAAACCATCCCTCTTCCCAGAATTATTGAAGAGAGAAAATCTAAAACCTAAGGTCCAGAAAGAAAGGGATCATGTCACCAAACCAAAAAAGTCATTTCACAAGATAGTTAGGATACTACCAACCACACCATCTGCCACAAGAATCCATCAAAAGAAATCTATTCCAAGGACACTGCTTCACTGGACTGCAAGAAGAACTATACATGTAATAATGTTTTCTAAGTTTTATATTTCTGTATTTGACAAAGTTCTGTAAATATTTTATTGTAGAGTATATATGTGTACATAAAAGAATTTGTATAACTTGAATTGCCCCAAGAGATAGACACCTCCACATTAAAAATTCCTCTGAAATTTAAATATAACCTCACCTGATTCGAAATATAATCACAAAATCAGAGGAACTGTTAACATACCTAATACCTTTTTATGAAATAAAAAAGCAGCACTTTCTCTGAGACATGAGTTTTTAAAAATGTGCTCTTTCCTCTGGGCAGGCCCTCTGACTGACCCAGCCTAGAGCCAGAGCACATGGCCCTGTCTATGGGAATCTGGCTGGATTTTAATCCCGACTAAAAATAGCCAGGGGCTGTTGTGAGACACAACCTATACAACCACTGACTGTGGCCAGATACTATGCAAACATAGGTGAAATTTTTTTTTCACAAAAATATAACTATAAATATAGAGTTTCTGTTTTGCTTGTTTGAGTTGGAATCTCACTCTGTCACCCAGGCTGGAGTGTAGTGGCATGCTCACGGCCACTACAGCCTTGACCTACTGGACTCAGATGATCCTCGTACCACCAGGCCTTGCTAATTTTTTGATTTGTTGTAGAGATGAGCTCTCACCAAGTTGCCCAGGCTGGTCTCGAAACCCTGGACTCTCACCCCAGCCTCCTAAAAGTGCTGAGATTACAGGTGTGAGCCAATGAACCTGGCCATAGTTTTTTAATACATAGTTGAATTATCTTCATTTCAGCAAACAAATGTGAAGCTCCTACTATGTGCTAATTATTCCACTAAAAATGGGCTATGCAAAATTCACAATCAATTGGATTATGAGTCGCAAACTTTTAATTTAACTTCTAGTCTTTCCTGTTTTCATCACATGCTATAACATGTCGTGAGAAACTTGGAGATTCAAATATATTTTTAATACTAACATAAAGCAATTAGGAAGGTAAGTTTGCTATTAGAATTTACATAAATCATTCTAGAGCAAAGTTAAAACCTAGAATGAGAAGGGATTTATTTTAATTTTCTGAACCACTGGTCTTCTCTATTAGTATGTATAATAGACATGACCCATAACTGGGAAAACTCCTAAGTTCTAAAATGGATATTAAATTGATAATTTTATGTGGGTCATTCTATCTTTGAGTGACTCTAATTTCAGAATAGTCCCTTTGAGTTTGTTTTCTACAGTAAATCATTCATTTTAGCATGGCAGGGTAAATATTATATAGCTATATATATATATTATACACACTATAATATACAAGGGGGGGACCCAAAAAAACCCTGGAATTTATTTATAAAAAATTGTGCATTGATTCTTATATGTTTAACTTCAGTCCCCTTCAAAGCACTCTTTGCTTGATGCAATACACCTATTGAGATGCTTTTTCCACTGCTCAAAACAGTTTTTGAACTTGTCCATCTTGATGTCTTTAGTGCTTTTGCCATTTTGAGTTTCACCTCTTCCATACTGGCAAAACATCTCCCTTTGGGGACTTTTTTCTTCTGAGAATACAGAAAAAGGTCATTTAGGGTAAGATCGGGTAAATAGGGAGGGCGGAGCACAGTAGTCATGCCATTTTTGGTCAAAAACTGCTGAACACTCAGCGCGGTGTGGACGGGTTATTGGCATAAATCACTTATCATGAAATGGGCAAACATGTTGAAAGAATCTCAAAATAAATAAATAAATAAATTCACCAAAGCTGAATGCAGCTTCTCACAACAATGCTAGCTGGTACAATGATGCCGTTGGGTTGCTGGAACACTTACCTAGCAAGGGAAGTCTGTACTACAAGGGTCTCGCCCTCCCCAAAAAAATCAATTTTGGGGGGGTTCTCCCTAATATATACTATGTACTATATCTCACATAATTATGATATGTTATAATTATAGCTATACCTATAATTTTATAGGTAATATAATTAATTATATTAGCTCTACAATAACAGAGGATAAATATCAGCTTTTACTCTCAATTTTGGATTTTTCTTTTCTATCTAAATTCGGTAATTTAGCATTGACCAAGTGAGTGTGTATATATACACAAGTGTGTACTCTGTAAGAAAAAAAGGTAGAAAATGGGTTCATAGTTCTTGGAAAGGAGAGACTTTCTGAAATTCCTTTAGACAAATGGAATCTTTACTATCACTTTTCAAATAAAGTAAGAAATTGAGTTTATGTTAAGTGGCTTAAGATCATTAAGGATTTCACAACTCTTATCCTAAGAGTGGATGAGGGAAATAGAGCTGTCTTCACTTAGTTCAACCGTTGCCAGTCTTTTTTCTCTAGTAAAGTTGACAGCAGAGAATTGAGTGGTAAAAGGGCATTTGTCAGGTGGTCAAAAAAACCTTCCTCATCTGATTTTCTAAAATCTGGTAATTTCCCAAAGGAATCAAAACAGAAGAGAGAAATTGAATTGTAGGACCCCAGAATAGTAGCCACTGGTAATCAGTTATGTCAACTATGAAGCAAAATATATATGGCACACTAGCATCATATATATATATAGCACGATTCTCTTAAATGTGGCTTACCTAATGGTTCTGTCAACATAAGAGGTAAGAGGAGGAAGCTCTCCTGGCCTTCTTCAAACCCAGGCAAACATGTAAAATAGGTAGAATTTGTCTTTAGACTCTTTATACCTTCTTTTTGGTAAACCTTTTTCTAGTTTCCCTAATTCTTATTCATCCTGCTCAAAAGTTCTCTGGTCCCTCCTTCCCCTGAACAATCCACTCCCACCTTGTCTCCCAATCCAAGTGGCCCATTTCCTTGGTGTGACTGTCTGCAGCTAACTTGGGACGACTGACTGCTCAGGATGCTGAGGAAACTCGTTCACGATAATTTGAGGATAACAAATAGACCCATTCTCTTTTAGGGGTACTTATAGATGATTATATTTTCATTATAAAATATAGCCATATATTAGAGAAAAATTTAAAAAAAGAGAACCATCATTTTTATTAGAGTGTCTGTTCTTCAAGTGATTTTTCTGGATGTTTTACTTTTTTATTCTCAGGTGTACATAAACATTTTTATTATTTTCATATAAACATTTCAACCATCTTCTTGGATACTGCTCTCTCCTTTTTCTCTCTCACTCTCTCTCTTTTTCTACACTCATGTGTCTGTGCACACAGACACACCACAAATGAGTGAACACATTTTAAGAGATGTTGTCTATGTATTACTTTTAGTTTGCTGTAATCAGAAGTGTCTGGTTGCTCATAGTAACCACTTTGAGTACCTCTTGTAATTGTAGCTGTGAAGTAAAAAATTATATATGACTCACTAACAGCAAAATTCTGTTAAATATGGCTTGTCTTCATTTATAATTTTAATATAGTTTTTTCCCTTCTTAAAATGTGTATACGTATTTTTGGCACCGTGTGTGTGTGTATTAAAGAAGATGTTTATTAAATTACCTTTTCAAGGATGAAAGGTCAAAATATGGATAATATAAAAAGCAAAATGTAAGAGTTCAGAATTTATATCTGGGGTCAGGGGAGAGATACTTCGGGGGAAAGAAATTACAAAGTGTGCTCTCCAACCTTGCCTAGCAGTCTAGCCCCTGAGGACAGCTCCTTAAATTTTTCTAAGTTTCCCTCTTCATTTCTTCTGTCCCTCTTGAAACAATCAGATCCTTTGAAACAATCAGATTTGTAAAAAGTATGTTTCCAAGGTAGTTTATAATGGGCGGCTTTGGGTGTAGGGTCTGAACTGAGGGACTGACTGCCTGAGAAACATTCGGCAATTTCATTCATCGTCTTTCACTATTTCTATTACACACTAGCACTTGTAAATTCAAAATGTGCTTTTAAGAAACCTACTTTACCAATCTGATTTTTTAATATTTAGGATTGCTCCGATAAATTCGAGGATCTACATGCGACCTCATTTACACAACTTAACAGAGGAAAATCGAGATCAAGGCTTCTAGGAAACAGCCCAGGAGGCAGCAGCGGCCTTGCCAAGCGTTCGAAGAGACCAAACACTGCTCCTGAGGGGAAGCGCTGTGAAGGCCGCGGGGGGAAGTTTGCAGGGGGTTCACCAGGCTTAGCCCATCCAAACGCCACAACCTCAGACTGCGAAATGCCTAAGATGCGGCCAAAAGAAAAATTGAAAGAGGGTGTTGAAACCTGTTCACTCATTTGTGATATGATACAAATGTTAAACAACTTAGAATGACACGTGGACTGACAATATCATTTCTCCACTGACCAATAGTCTGGAGCACTGCCCTGTGGTGTGATAGAAGTCAGCAGCCAAATTTCATCTGGTTAGAACCATTTTGTTTTGATTAAAATGAGAAATAAACACACCTGATGTGAACGAGTTTTTGTTTATGGACCTTAAAGGAACAACCCCAGAAATGCACATTCATTTTTTTATTCATTAGCAAAGTTTTGTTTTGCGACTTTTACCCCTTTTACTGTATAATATCACACCTAGGTATATTTCTCTCACTTCTCTGACCTTTGCTACACTCTCAATTATCTGTCTACCCAGTTTTCAGCTTCTCATTGTGAAGTTATTTGTGTTTATGTTTAGCTTTTTTGCTATGAATATACTTTTATTTCAACTCTAGTTGTATTTCTGAATTCCATAGTCTGCAATTCTCTGGGCCATATAGAACTCTTACTGATTTATTTAATTGTGTCGAAATGGAGGTCTTACTATGTTGCCCAGGCTGGTCTTCAACTCTGGGCTCAAGTGATCCTCCCGTTCAGCCTCATGAGTAGCTGGGATTACAGGCATGCACCACAGTTTCTGGCTGAACTTTTACTGATTTTAATTTATTATTTGTGATATGATATTGATATTACATCTTCTTACACAATAAAGATAATAAATAACATTAAATATTCCTGAAGCATCTCCTATGCTGAAGTGACTTTCTACTCAAAAAAACCGTGAAAAGGTCTTTTTAATAACACCAAATTAAGGAAACTGCATAAAATTGTAGAAACTGCATAAAATATAATCTATCTAGCTAAATCAATGTAGAATTTAAACGAGAGACTTCTGAGATTTGGTTCTATTTCTATAAAGTATAGTATTTGGATCTTGTTGAACTTTGGTCCACTCTTGAAAAGCAAAAACTTCAATTTAAAGACTTTTCGTCAGTTTCAATTTTTATGCCATAAATCGTAAAGACCAGGGAATTTAAATAGAATTGGCTGATGGAAAACACAATTCCTAATCATTCATTCAATATTATCATCAGGATAGTAACTTTTTATAGGGATTAAGAATCCCTGTAGCCCTCTAAGTTGTCAGTACTTGTGTCAGTCAGTGTGTAACTGGGAAAACACAAATAACTTTAGATCTTTCAAGTAGAAGGATACAGGGACTTGGTTTTATGGGTGATGGAATCAAGGATAAGAAGCCGGAAGGGATGGTGAGGCAAGAGCCAGAGGTGCTGCCATCACTGCCATGGAAAGACGGCAGGAGGGAGTGATGCCGCTTGTCTTGATGCCAGAGACAAATATGCTACAGCCACCACCAGGGACACCAGGAGCAGGCGAGTGTGGCAGAGAACGAGAAATGCCACGTCTATTCCCTCTCTTCCTGCTCTCTGACCTTCCTCTATTGCCTTCCTGGAAGCCAGAGCATGAAGGTGTTTTGGATGAAAAAACAAGGTTCTTTGAACCCACGGATATGTTAGGTTACACAGCAAAGGGGAATTAAGGTCACTAATCAACTGACTGTGGACAGGGACATTATCCTGGGTCCTCTGGCTGTGCCTGATGTAATCAAAAGGGGCCTTAGAAAGTGGAAGAGGGAATCAGAAGGGAGGACCAGAGAAACAGCAGTGTGAGGACTCAGTCCAGCACTGCTGATGCTGAAGGTGGCCAGAGAAGGCCATGGACCAAGGAATGAGCAGCTTTTTTTTTCTTTTCTATTAACCTATTTTTATTTATTTATTTATTTATTTATTTATTTATTTATTTATTTATTTATTTAATGCTGACAGTTTTATTTCTTTTTTTCAATTTTTTTTTTAAAGATGTGGGGTATGCTTTAGGGTTAGGTATACAAATGTTCATTATGCAGGTACCCTTGTTAATGAGGTGTGACCACCCTTCCCCAGGCAAATTCCCTCTACTGCCAATCCTGCTTCCCCGCTTCCCTCCTGGCAGTTTCCCGCTACTGCCAATGCTTTTCTTATAGTATTATGATAATTGTTCAGGGTCCACTTATGAGTGAGAACATGTGATACTCAGTTCTTTGTTTTTGTGAAAGATCACTCTGTATTATAGACTCTAAGTCCATCCAGGTTGCTGTGAAGTTCACGATTTTGTTCTTTTTTATGGCTGTGTAATATTGCATCATGTATATGTACCACATTTTAAAAAATCTAGTCCTCTTGATGGATAGCACGATTGGTTCCACGTTCTTGCTGCTGTGAATAATGCTGTGATAAACATACGTATGCAGGTATCTTTTTTATAGAGTGATTTGAGTTCTTCCAGGTATATTCCCAGTGGGGGGATTGCAGGGTCGTATGGAAGGTCGATTTTTAGATCTTTTAGGAATCGCTACACTGTCTTCCACAGAGGTTGTACTAGTTTACGCTCCCACCAACAGTGTAGAAATGTTCCCTTTTCACCACATCATCTCTAGCATCTGTTTTTTGAGTTATTGATAGCCATCCTGACTGGAGCTAGGTGGTATCTCAGTGTGGTTTTAATTTGCATTTCTTTGTTCTTTGATGAGTAGTGAGGCTGAGCATTTTTTCATGTATCTATAGACTGTTGGTATATATTCTTTTGAGAAGTGTCTATTCATATCTTTTGCCCACTTTGTAATGGGCTGTATTTTTCTTTTCAGTATGTTTGAGTTTCTTGTAGATCCTAGATGTTAGGCCTTTGTCAGACTGGCAAATATTTTTTCCCAGTCTGTGGGCTGTCTCCCCGCTCTCTTGATGGTTTCTTTGGCTTTGCAGAAGCTTTTCAGTTTGATGAGGTCCCACTGGTCTATCTTCTCTCTTATGATATGGGCATTGGGATTCTGATCAGGAATTGGTTGCCAGTTCCATATTCCATAAGGGTATCTCCTGCATTTTCTAAGGTTCTTATAGTTTGAGGTTTTACATTTAGGTCTTTGATCCATTTAGAGTTGATCTTTGTGTATGGTGATAGGTGGGGATCTTGTTTTAATCTTCTGCATGTGGTCAGCCAGTTTCCCCAGCACCATTTACTGAATAGATTCTCCTCTCCCCAGTGGTTGGTGGTGGAGGCTTTGTCGAAGATGAGAAATTGAGATTTTGCTTCTGGAATCTCTATCCTGTTCCATTGGTCTATGTGCCTGTTCTTGTACCAATACCAGGCTGTCTTGATTACTGTAGCTTTATAATAGAGTTTAAAATCTGGGAGTGAGCAGCTTCTAAAAGCTGGGAGGGCCAGGGAGATACATTCCCCTCCAGAGCCTCCAGAAGGAAGGCAGCCCTGCCAGCACCTTCATCTCAGCCCTGTGAAACCCTTGTTTACCTGAATGAGAACTGCAAAATAATAATGCATGATGCCTAAGCCACTTTGTGGCAATTTGTTACAGCAGCCACAGAAAATACAACAAACAAGATGCCTAGGATAGCACATTTATACAAGCCCCCACGTGCAGGGTGAGGCCATCTGTTTCAGTACCCCACTATGATAGTGCATTTTATGAGTCAGCTGGGCTACTCATGTACTCAAGTACTCAGATACTTGATCAAACATTATTCTTAGTATTTCTGTGAGGGTATTTTTGGATGAGATTAACATTTAAATTGGGAGACTGATTGAACCAGATTGTCCTAACATGGGGGTGGACCTCATCTAGTCAATCGAAGATCTGAATGGAACAAAAAGGCTGGACCTCCACCAAGTAAAAGAGAATTCCTCCTGCCTGCTTGTATAAAGAATTGTGATTAGAATTACATTTAAAACTGCCTATTAACTTGTGTATTATTTGTCTTTCTGGTTTTACGTTTTGAGTCTTAAGACAATCATTTTAAAATAAATTTTTTTTTAGTTGAAGTCTCACTCTGTTGTCCAGGCTGGAGTGCAGTGGCACACTCATGCCACCACAACCTCCACCTGCTGGGCTTAGGTGATCCTTCCACTTCAGCCTTCCAAGTAGCTGGAACTACAGGCATGTGCTACACGCCTGGCTTATTTTTTGACTTATAGTAGGGACGAAGTCTCACCAAGTTGCCCAGGATGGTCTTGAACCCCTGGGCTCAGGCAATCCTCACCTTGGCCTCCCAAAGTGCTGGGAGTACAGGCTGAGCCACCGCACCCAGCTAAAATAACTTAATTTAATGAATAGAAACATTGGCTTTTCCCTGCCTTTGGCTCAACTTCAGCTCTCCCTGGGTTTGAGCCTAACTTTGAACTGGAACCATACCATGAGCTCTCCTGGGTCTCAGCTTACTGACTCCCCCAGCAGACCTCCAGACTTGTCAGCCTCTACAAATGTGTGAGCAAACTCCTCATAATAAATCTATATTACATATATAATACATGCATATTATATACACACACATCCTATTGGCTGTTTCTCTGGAGCACCTTAACATGCCCACAGTAGGCTGTTTCATGGTTCACCTTTTGCACTAGGAGAACTTCTAAGGTTTCTATGGGCCTCTCTTGCTGAGGGGCCAGTCAGAACGGGGAGGTTAGTGGGATGAACTACAGCCCCCACCACAGCAGTTGCTCTCAGGTCTCAACTGGTCCTCATCCTCTCCCTCCCCCACTGCCCATTCTAACTTCTTTCATCTTGGTGGGTCTTGGTGGCTTAATTGATGTCGTAGCCCAAAACCTTCATTCTTGAGCAGGTCTAGCCAATAAACATGAAAAGAATTATGTTTAACAGTGCCTATTAATTTGCGTATTAGTTGTTTTGGGCTTTTAGTGTTAAGCAAACATTTTAAAATAACTTTTAATATAATGTAAATAAGATAGTACAGATGAAGAAAGTCAACTAAGGTAGGTCCTAATTCAACACAGCTCCAATGACATCCTCTTTTTGAGACATAGCATTCTCTCTCTTGCTAATTAGGAAATACCATTAGTTAAGACCTCAATGTCCTCAGTTTTGTATCCCCTACAGAAGCAATGACCAATCAATAATACCTCCTGCCCTCATAGAATCAAATACCAGGTTGCACCCAAATCACTACTTATTTATGTAAATAAATAATGAAACAAACTGTTTGAGAAAGGGCTTTGCTTGGCAAAACAAATGAGAATCTGTATTTAAGCTTTGTCAAAATACAAGCTTTCCTTGTCCACACAAGAAAAATAAATAAAAGCATAAACTCAATTCAATAAATCTTTATTGTGCTCCCAGGGGTGCATGAATTTAGAATATATAATTTACATAGGTAGAAAAGTTACTTTAATAAGCTTCCATTGTTTCAAAAAAAGAAAAACCAAATTTCAACTTCTCTATGTATTTCAAGTGAATCATTTACTGTGAGTGAGGCTCAGTTTGATGTTACCACAAGTATCAGAAGAAAAAAGAAAAGTATAAATATTTTCCCTTTTACCAAAAAAAGGGTTTGGTGCCAGAATAAACTAGTCTGTTGGTTTAAAATAGTTATCAAAAAGGCTAGAGGATCTGGAAGACAAAGATGTACTTGGAAGCACCATCTTCTGAGGGCTCATTCCCAAGACAACAGCAAAATCCCGAAAAAATTAACTGGCTCAAAAATTACACTGAGAGATCAAGAGTGGAGTTAGTCACAGCTTGGGAAAAAAATTCAAGAACAGATGACACTGACTGTAGCGAGAAGAGTCATTCCGAGGTTTCCCTGGAGTTGAGTCATTCCAAGTTAACTGGAGGGGCTATAAGCTCATGCCCCTTTGAACAGAGTGGTTTTAAATAAAAAATTCTCCAGTGCACCCACTGTGATTTCAAGTATAATTCTGGTACTTGTACCGAGCAAAACAGAAGAAAAAGCAGCAAGGAGAAAGTGTCAAGTATGTCGGACATAGTGATTTGGCAGCCCTAGAATTCCCAGTTTACATCTTTGTCATCAGGAAAGTCACATTCCAGCTCAGTCCACGGTGACACAGGTGGCTGGGACACTGAGGGTCTATTGTAAGCAGGAGGCAGCAGGGCAAGTATCGAATCCTGGCTTTCTTCCTTCAACTGTCAAAGAAACTCAGAGTGAGGTTGCTGGCACATGCATTCAATATGCCAGTGTTGCCAGCAATAAATAACTTGTAAAGCAATCATAGTACATGTGCTTAAAATGGGTTTTATGCCTTTGATTCTGGTCATCTGAAAACAGGAAGAGTCAAATAAATGAATTTTTATCAGAATTATTTGGCCCTTTCATCATTTCTAGCCAACATAAAAAAAGTCCCTAAATTAATCAAAATATACACTGATTATATGATAATAATCTAGTTTGGTTTTAACTCGTTTTGTTTTGCACAATGGAAATATCTTAGTCTTAATTAAACTACCAAAAAAGTTTCTTTGTTTTTAACTTTATTGTACAAGAAAGTTATTAAGAATCTTGGTAACCATAGTATCCTATCAAGCCAACAAAATGAATCGACTTTCTAATAGTATTTAAAAACGTCTAGACAACAGACGAGAGATCGGCTCACCTGTTTGAAGAAAACATGGGACAATAAACTGCTTGCAGATGGCCTGAAATTGTTTTAAAAAGTTATATTAAAAAAAAAAGAAGCTTATATTAGAATATAGATTTTAGGTGTGTAAATAGATTAGAAATTAGGTTTAGAGCTATAACACTCAATGCTAAAAAATTATAAAGAAAAAGAATATATGTAAGAAGCCCAATTTCAGCTCCAACCTTGACTAATGGGAAGAATGAACTCTAGACACATCCTTTAATTCATCCATACTCAACATTTACTAGACACATGCTATTCATCATGGAACTAAGCCAGGTGCTGAGGGGCTGAAAAAGATACGTCTGAGATGCATACCTTGTTCCAGCATAGTAAAGTTAATATATAGTTACCTATGACAATAATTTATATTCGTATAATGGCAGTACCTTATATTTTTATACTGCTGGGAAGTTACTAAAATGTCTTAACATAAATATGGTAATTAACGTCCAGAAAGAATCACTGATTTTTATAAATTGGCTAGAAATGGCACAGCCAAGCCTGGGTTTTGAATCCAGCATCCTTCCCATCTGTTTATTGCCTCTGCTTATTCTTCATATTGATATTTTCTAGATTTGACTATAATTCTTTTATCAAAATATTTATAAAAGGATTTGAGTATCACAGGAAGGCTAATATCACAAAGCATCTATAAATCTGAAACATATATGTCTTGTGCTATTTGGAAGAGATCAGTATTACCTTTTCTCAGGATCTTGTTGCAAGCAGAGCTGTACCAAGCTAAGGAAGGCAGGAGAGTAGGTCCTTGAGGACGGCGTGTGTAATCGGTCACTGTTCACTATGTGAGCTCCACTGGAGACAAGGACGCTTTCTCCAATCCCAGAGTCTACACCTGATCGAGAGTTTTTCATTCTGGATTCTGACTGAGGGAAAACACCAACATCCAATGGGCTATAAGGGGGACCTTTTAGTTTCTGTAACAGCATCTAAAAGAAAGAGAAATGCTCTTCAATCCATTACAGGAAAATATGAAGACTCTACAGCAAACATGTTTAACAGAAATTACCCAGCATTTCATAAGAAAAGTAAGCAGCTCAAGGATTTTAGTAACACTGACCTGCGTCCTATGCATGTCCTGGAAAGGTACCTGCCCACTGGCTAATTCACAAGCTGTGATTCCAACACTGTAAATATCCGACTTCACATTATACCCATGTAAATCCTGCAGAACACAATTAATTTGAGGTCCTTTAGTGCAAACAACTTAACCAAAAGTTACACACATAAGCTCTCTTGATAAAGGATGGTAAACAATAATGGAAAAAAGCCAATAAGCAAGAAATCAAGATACCCCTAATATATGGTATATAATTCAAAATTCTTAACATAATTTTGACAAGAAAGAGAAAAGTCTTGCATTAGGTCACTGACCAATCCCAAATATAAGTACACAACTGTCCTGTAGTCAGACTCAGAAGACACTTGGGACACAGACAACCCAATGCCACGGTCACACCTGACCTGTCTCAGTAGTTCTGGGCTCAGCCACGGCTGCACAGATGTGCTGAACTGTGGGAAATCGTACACAGCTCTCTGTCTCTGTCCATGCTTAATCAAACTATGCAGATGGGACAGGCCAGAGAGGGTCACTAGGCCATCACCAGAAATGAGGATATGGCTGGCTTTAATATTCCTAGAACAAAAAGAAACAATCCTAAGTGCTAGGAAACTAGCCAAGGAAGAAAGAACACAAATCTGGTTAGAACAAATCCATGTGTTCTCTTGGAAATGCAACACCCCCTTTTAGACAGCAGTATACACTGCTAAGCACATGGGAAAGGTTCAGGGAATCAAGGACCTTGTTCAGCTATTCAACATAGCTCTGGAACAAGGAAAAATAGAGCTGAAGGCTATATGTTTGGAACTGATGTTTTTTTCAAACAAGGAATAGTATCAAACTACTAATTTCACGATTTTAGAACGCTGTTGCAAAACACCTAAGGAGAAGCTAAAAAAACCTCAAATAATACTTGAAGCATAGGTTATAATTTAAAGTTAAATGCAATACTACCCAATAAAAGCTTCTCATGGTATAGCATCATTTCCAAAGATAAGTCTTACATAATAATTTTTAAAAATTGTTAGATTACAAAGAACCTTGTTTTTTCATCCAAAACACTGAATTTGGAAACCAACAGTAAGGAGGATGGCCAAAAGTCTGGTAACATATAATAAAACGTCGACTAAGTAGAATACAGTGCGTGGGAAATCCTCAATTAACCAGGATTCCACTGAGAAACAACAAATACTAAGAAAAAGAGCTTTAAGGAGATTGAAACAAACAGTGAGAAAGTAAGTTTATTTAAACGTGACTTAATTAATTAATTTTTAGTCATTCAGTCCATGATTTTTGCATCTAGAGTTTGGTAACAAGTGATAATCTCACGGTGCTGTAAAATATATAAGCGATCAAAGAAACGCTAAATTACAATTTGTACATGATATAAATATATGCTGAAAGCACATAAAGAATCTCCTTATTTACTAAAAAAAAAAAAAAAATCCAACCAGCTACCTTGGGTCCCATTTCCTACAGCTTGTCCTGGAACACACAGGTTCTTACATCCCTTGTTAGACAGAGACTCTGAGCTCCGTGAGGGTGGGCATCCCACCCTACACCAGGCATGGTGCTTAACACAGAGGACACAGTGTGAATGTTTTTGATCCACTGCATCAACAGCCCCTCCCGCCTCACAGTTCACTCACGAGTTTCCTGTCCCTCTCCTCTTCTCTCACTCAATGGCTCCTCCTGAAAGCTCCCTAAAAGATTTTTTCCATTACAATTTTCTCATTTTGTAAAATACAATTCAGTAAATACCTATGAATACAGCCATTTTGGTGCAGATAGTTCAAACCTCTCACTGCTCCAAAGAGAATGTTTCTAATTAAAGCTTCACTCATTCCTTCAGGAAAGTAGGTCTTCAAGAGTTGACTTGCTGAACCTGAAAGAAACCCCTGAGATCTTAGATGAACACTGCAAGTGATTCTGCTTCCAGCTGTGCTTTCATACTCTTTTCAACCATTTGCCACCCCCATATTTGTTGCTTTTTGGAGTCTAACCACTTCCCCACGCAAAGGTGATTTTCCATCAAGAATCTTTAAAGATTTTTTTCTTCTGACACTTTAGAGATCAGAAAAGAGAATGAACAATTTTCAGTATTATTAAAATACAACTGTGTATCCGTGTGTGTGTGTGTGTATGTATATAATTTTTTTTGAGTTGAGGTCTCACTCAGTCACTCAAGCTGGAGTGCAGTGGCATGATTACAGCTCACTGTAGCCTTGACCTCCTGGGCTTGGCAAGCTTTCCATCTCAGCCTCCTGAGTAGCTGGGACTACAGATGTACACCACCATGCCTGGCTAATTTTTTTGTAGAGACAGGGTCTCATTATGTTACCCAGGCTGGTTTCGAACTCCTGGGCTCAAGCAATCCTCTGGCCACAGCCTCCCAAAGTGCTGAGATTATAAGCATGAGCCATCAGGCCCAGCCTTTTTAAAATTCAGAAGTAATTTATAAAAATTGTCCTAAAAATCAAAGCACCGGAGTCAATTCACTTACTTACTCAACACATGTATTGAACACTACTTTGTCTGGTACCATGTGAGCACCTGAAGACCCAAAATGAAAAATATATAAATGATCCTGGCCCTTAAGAAGCACAAATTCAGGGCCGAGCTTGGTGGCTCAGCCTGTAATCTCAGCACTTTGGGAGGCTGAGGCGAGTGGACTGTCTGAGCCTGCGGGTTCAAGACCAGCCTGGGCAACTTGGCGAGACCGCGTCTCTACAATAAACCAAAAATTAGCCAGGCGCGGTAGCATGCGCCTATAGCTCCGGCTACTTGGAAGGCTGAGGCAGAAGGATCGCTGGAGCCCAGCAGGTCGATGCGGGGGTGGCCATGAGTGTGCCACTGCACTCCAGCCTGAGCAACAAAGTGAGACTCCAACTAAAAAAAAAAAAAAGAAGCACAAGTCCAGGGAGGGAGATGTGTGCACACAGATGTTTACAACACCGTGAAGTAAGTTTATAATGCCATGTAACAGGGACAGGCACAGGGTGCTCAGATGGAAAAACGACCTCCTCCTGCAAGATAACAGTAGTTCCTCCTGGGAGAGAAGAAGGTCCCTGAAGGGAGTCAGCTTGTGCAGAAGTGTGGAATTCCTGGGGAAGCAGTGCAGTTCACTGTCATCATGCCCATTCTACCTTTTCTGGAGACTGCAACTCATATGTACCAGATGGAGAAATATCTCATGAAATCTAGAATAAGTCATTAGATTTATACATTAAAAGTTGTAAATTATAAATCTAAGATCGTCCTCATCTTTATAATGATCACATCCAGGCAAAATGATAGGTTGTTTCATTTATAATTTGTTTTCTTACCATAGGCCATAAATGGAGAAATGACCCACAGCCAGCTGCCAACAGTGAAAACTGTCCAGTGAGTTGTAATATTGGGATGTCGGAAGAAGTGGGATAGAATCACTGCTTTCTAGGATGAACACACAAGACCAAGACATTTAAAAACAATCTTTTTTTTCCTCACAATGACAACAGCAGTGGATGCAGCTAATACACAAGAGAGCTTGTTAATTTTAAGTGCCGTTCTTAGAGCTTTCACCTGTTTAAATCTCACAACCACCCCATGAAGCCTGGGATATTATGATTCCCATTTTACAGAAGACGACACTTAGAAATAAGTTGGCAAACCTATCCAAAGGCATGTCACGAATAAAAAGTGGAAGGAATGTGAATTTAGACAGTCCAACTCCAGAGGTCATAATCATAGTAATTATATGATGTTCTTATTACAGAAACATTTAAAGACATCTGAAAATGTGAAAACACGATGCTTTCTAACACAACCTCAGGAAGAATCACTGTTAACATTTTGGTATAGTTGCTCCCAGTAATTTTTTCTGTGTGATATACATGTGCATATATAAATATCTTAAAAATTAGAACAATATCAAAACAAAACTTTCCCCCCTTGATATAAAAAATGATCAGTGACAATCAAAATGGTATTACAATACACCTAAAATGCAATGCAGTCAACATTAATCAATTCAGAAGTTAATTTTGCTGAACTTGATGAAAAGGAAACTGTTTGCCTTGGCTTCTATTTCCCTGTGTGATTCTTGGTGCATGGACTGACCTGACCAGGGTGTTGTCAATCTCCAGACTGGTATTTGCAACATGATAATCATTTGAAGGAAGTAAGAACAGTTAACAAAGTGTGAATATATTTTTTCTTTCACATACTGGGTCTGGCTTCCAAGTATTCTTTCCAATCCTATTAACTGTAAGTTAATTACAAGAAAGAAACCCACCTCTCCCTCACAGGAAGAACTATTCATGTGGGGAAAATTCTTTACCGATGTAATCGCCTCAAATAGACATTACATTAAATACAATCATCCCTCGGTGTCAGTGGGAGATGAGTTCCAGGATTCCCCAAGGACACCAAAACAATGGATGCTCGAGTCCATGACATAAACTGGCACAGTGTTTGCATATAACCTGCACACACCTGGATACTTTAAATCCTCTCTAGATGACTTGCAATACCTAGTACCCTGTGAATGCTATGTAACTAGTCGTGTTACTATATTGTTTATTTCTATTATGTTTATTGTTGTATCATTACTTATTATTCATCTAAAATATTTTCTAAGCACAGTTGGCTGAACCTGCAGATGTGGAGCCACGGATACAGAGATCCATCACTACCTTCAACTTATTACCTGCAAAGCTTTCAGCCGTTCTTCATCGCAGTTCTCCAGATTTGTAACCTTTATCGTCACCAGTGTTCCTGTGGGAGTATGACGGGCAAGATGGACAGAAGTCAAGTTGTCAAATCCTCTCCCTATAATCAGACATAAAACTCAGGTCAGAAACCAAAGGAGGAAAGCGTGAACAGCTGGCACCAAAATGGGAAACTTCTTCAAAAAATACTGTTAAGAAAACGAGAGGGCAAGCTACTGACTGAAAGCATTACCAATACTTATCAAGCAATTCTTAAAAAATAGGCTGAAGATTAAATTGGAAATCCACAAAATAAAACATGAGAATAACATATGAAAAGGAGCTCAAGACAGAGAAGCAAATGATAGCAATGGGACACCATACACTATTACAGTAATTAAGACTGTGCCTTAGTAAACAAATTGCGATATAATACAACAATGGAGTGCCATTCAGCAATTACCTGCCCACTCCTGGGCCCTGGCAACCACTGATCTGATTTCTGTCATCTAAATAGTATCAAGAAGAGAGTCTTTCGTATCTGGCTTCCTTCCCTCAGCACCTGCCTCTGAGATTCACCACTTCATCTCAGGAGTAGAGTTCCTTTCTGTTGCCCAGTAATGAACTGTCGTATGGATACACTGTACTACAACTCATTGACGTATTCATAAGGCTGATGGATATTTGGGTTACTTTCAGTTCTTGATAATGGTAAGTAAACTGCTTTTAAGCAGACATTTATCTTCATTTCTCTTTGGCAAATACGTGAGAGTGGGATTGCTGGGTCATGTGGTGAATGCAAGTGTAACCTTAGAAGTTGCCAACTTGTTTTCCAAAGTGTCTGAACCATTTTGCATCCTGCCAACGTGTGAGAGCTGCAGCTGCTTGGCATTCACTAGCATTTGGTCTTGGTGGTTTTTTAAATGTGAAACACCTACTCTAGGGTGGCACCTATTCATAGGCACCTAATGAATGTTAGTTCCCTCCCTCTCGCCACAGTCACCAAATTCTGTCAGTTTTATCTTTGAAATGAAGGTCATCTCAATTCATCTCCTCCTTCCCAGTGTCAGCATCACTGCCTCAGTTCAAGTCCTGTCCTCTCTCTGTGGATATGCACAGTGCCCTGCCTGCCTCCGCATGCTGTACGTTCTCAGCAGGGACACACAGCACAGCTGCTGAGGAGCCTGCTTCAAAATGCCAGGCCCCAGGAATTCGGACCCAGGAGCTGTGATGTCACTGCTGCTTTCTAAAAGGGTAATGAGCATGATCTCTCGGGTTGTGCGTCACTGATCTGTCATGTCTTCCAGACCACTGCCAGAGTTGGTCTAAATTTGGCATTTTAACAGGGGGGTCCTACAGTACAGCAGCTGAGAGCTTAGACCCAGAGCCAGAAACACCTGGTTTCAAATCACGAGCTCTGTGACTGCTCAGAGCCTCAGTATTCTCATCTGCACAATGGGAGTGGCCAAGGGTCAGAGGAAAAAAATGCCTATCAAATGTTCAGCATGGAGCCTTTTCGATGCTATTATTACCATTATCTCTATTTCACAATGTCTCTCTAGCATAAAGGCAACAAATTCCAAACTTCTGCCGTAAATCCTTTGAGTGTTAAGGCAGGAAAGGGTGAACTTTTACTATCCTCTGTGAAGCCCCTCACAGTGTTTCACCCCACTACTCACCCCTGTTCACACCTGTAGCCTCTTCCCAATGTCAACAGGTTTTACCCTTTCAGGACTGGCACCGTCAGAACCTCCTTGCTAGTTTGGAGAAATTTGCCATGATGTGCTATTTTACAAAAGGTCAGATCCTTACTGTCCCTTAGTCCCCTTGATTCTAGCATGTGACCAAAGCATGGCCAATTGGAGGATGGAAAGAGGAACAGACAGAAGCAGAGGTGGCCAGAATTCACCTCACGGGTTCCACTGTGGTGGTGGGAGCACCCTACCAGGCAGCGCCCCAACACGGCTGCTCCTGGCCTACAGTCCTGGTCCCACCACTTGGCTTCTCTTGGTTTCTTCCAAGCCTATTTCTCCAGCCAACAGTTCTAGTGAGGTAGCAACACTGCTCAACAATTCTTTTTGCTGAAATTAGCCAGAGTTGTTTTCTGTTGTTTGCAACAAAACCACGGCTAAAATATCTAGCACGCTTTCCCTCCTTCTTCAGGGTTCAGCCCCTTGTCCATCTTTCTTGACTCTTAGAGGTGGCTGGCTGCTCCATCTTCTCTGCTCCCATAATACCTGGCACACACCTCTACTGCTGCACCCCTCTAGTGAACACAACAAAGCTACCTTGTGTGTTCATCTTCCCAAAGATGCCATGAACCCCTCACATGTTCTGTGTTGCTTTGTATCCCTAGCCCTAATATAGTCACTGGTTTGTAGTGTTTATGAGAGGTCTCTGAATATGCAAAGTGAATGGTTCACATATAGAAAGCTATAAACAATCACCCATCCTGTTCCACACTTAAAAGGTTTCTATTACAAATGGGAATTCAGGGTCTTTTTTTGGTTTTTGAGTCAGGGTCTCACTCTGTCACCCAGACTAGAGTGTAGTGACACAATCATGGCTCACCATAGCCTCGACCTCCCGGGTTGATGATCCCTCTTTCTCAGCCTCCCAAGTAGCTAGGACTACAGGTATATGCCACCATGCCTGGCTAATTTTAAAATTTTTCTGTAGAAACAAGGTTTTGCTATGTTGCCCAGGCCGGTCTCAAACTCCTGGGCTCAAGTAATCCTCCCACCTTTGCCTCCCAAAATAATCCCCTCGGCTGGAATTACAGGTGTGAGCTACTGTGCCCAGCTTAGGTAAATTTTTAAATTAAAAAACAGTTTAGTTAAAGGACTGTGAATGAAAAGATTTACATTTAGATTAATGTCTTTCTCCTCTAAATGTACTTGTGGAAAATTATAGACAATAATCTTGAAAAAAATCTGGGTCAATATTATTTTAAGATAGACATAAAATGAATTGAATCCATTTGACTGACACAATGAGTGTCAAGTTTTATGCTGTAGGTGACTACAAAAAAGGTTTGCCTGCACAATAATATTTTTGTCATCAACATCATTTCTAGCAATGAAGGGTCAATTGTGTGAAATCCAGGATTATTACCTATTTCCACTTGGAGCTCATAGTGAGAGACGGAGGTGGAACATATCACTTCATTGGCTCTGGTGGATGGAGGTGACCAGGAATAAGTGGGCTCATCCACCTGCATTTTTTTAAAAGATGAAAACAAAACAGGGATAAAACTCCTCCAACATAAAATGCTGAGTAGTTTCCAACACATAGGTGTTCTCTAGGAAGGCACTGCAGGGGGCTTATGAGACTGCTTTCAGATCCAAAAGGAATTTACCCACTGCTTATTGATGTTACTAGAAAGCCATCAGCTTATAAAGGGGGAGAGGGAGGAAAAGCTGGCTTATAGATGGTAAGAACGCCTTCCAACATCATCCAGAAACACACTTAGGAGACACTAAGAAGGGCTGTTAACTCTTTGGGGCATCTGGGAAGAGCATCATGGGAAGGCTGCAGGGGCCCACACGGGACTCACGCTTATGCTCTTGCCTCAGATGGCTGCAGCTACACCTACATCCCATTCGAGGCCCACACTCTGCTCCTGGAAGTGTTAACAGTCGGAACAGTTTCCATACTGCAGCCCACTAAAACTATTGATGAAGGTGTTTTACAAGATGAAATGAATCAGAAGGGAGGTCAGAAAGAGAAGGAAACCTGAGGAGGTGGGAGGACAGGGTACAACAGAGCTCCTGAGAGAACGATGTGAGTCTCGTGGGGTGTGTGGAGGGGGTCTCGGGCTTGTACCCAAATATGGCGGCAATGAGATAGCATGCATGCCTGAGAAGGAGGAGGCCCACACCCCCAGCTTCCAGTCTCCCCAAAGAAGCTAACACTCTAGGACACTCAAGAGCCTTTATAAGCACCAGCAGGTAGCAGGAATCGCCTTAAGCCTCCAAGGTGGGGGGGGTGTGTCATTACCACGTGCTTGATCTTTTTAATCAGAAGAAAGAGATGGAGTTGGAAAGAGTGACAGAAGGATTCTATATTCCCTAACCTTTTAAGAGAGCGAAGGAAAATAATTATAAGCCATGGCTACAGATGAATAGAGGTGAATATTGTTCAAGAGGAACAAGAAGAATGTAAAGAAATTCTACCACACAATTGGAGATAATCCCAATGAGATGAGAATCCAAGGAAATCAATTTAATTTATTTAGAACGGGTAGTCTTCAGATAAACTCAGATAAAGAACCCACATAAGAGACAGAAAGAGCATATCACAATTTTTTTAAAATTTCAAAGTGATACTGGCCTGTATGCCTATCAGGAAGGCTTCAGCCATAATGGCTTAGGCTGACAGTTTACTCTGAAAAGAGCATCACATACCAGGTGATGGGCTGAAGTCAGAGCTCAACAGCCCCTATCTTCTATCTATTCCATTAGGGAAAGAGTCTGCTTTAAACCAGAGGAGACGATGATGTTGTTAAGTATTCAAAACTCCAAACAGGTTGTTTTAAACATGTTCAAATTTCCAGGTTAGGAAAATTGCATTGAGGTTATGAAGTGTACAAATGTGGCAGAATTCAGATGAGAAACCAGAAAGGAAACAGTCAAACACTGACCCAATTTTCGAACAGGGAGACGATAACAAAGGGACAAGCTTGATGCTGCTGCCCAATGAAGCCTGGGATCTGATTATCAGGCAGATGAACTGTGGGCACTTGAGAAAGCGACATGGCGATCACAGGAAGGCAACACAGGCTTGTTAAGGTAAGGCACCCAAACCAACCTCATTTCTCCTTGTCACTTGATATCTGGTTAGAGAATTAGAAAGCACAAATTCTGGCAGCATTCTTGTCCTTGTTCTATTAAACTTAATACGTCCTGAAAATGCAGGAGGCCTGCTTTTAAAAAACTGTTATGGACTATGCATTGCTAGGCACAGCTTATCCCTCAAAGAACACAGCAGGACTCACATCATCTTGAGCAACTAAGAAGGGGCCTGGGTCAGTGCAGTTTTACAGGGATAAATGCAAAATCTCACACTTAAGTTAAAAACAATCAGTGACCTAAATACAAAATTGAGGATACCAGGTTTATGACCTTGATGCTTCAGTCAACAGTATGGACAGGAAGGGTTAAGTCAAAGCACAATATCGAGTTGCATTTACAGAAGCCAAGTAAGCAGCCGGAGAAGACAGGCAGCTCATGGTATTCTGAAACGATGAGTCAGTATCTGGCACACCACGGAAAATCAAGACACCACCACCTAAGAGGGATACTGCAAAATGGAGAGGCCAGCCAGGCTGGCAAAGCTTCTGGCAACACTGAAGGAACTGAAAATGCTTGATCTGGAAAGGAAAATATTAAGACTATATAGTTGCCATTTTTGTGTAAATAAAAGACAAATGTAGAAAGGTAAATACAATTCTGTTTGGAGAATAGAGCTGAGAACAGAGAGAAGCTACAAAATGCAGATTTCAGTTCTGGTGAATTTGCAGGAACTGGTGCCATGAGGCCAGATGGCTCCTATGGACAGTACCTGAGGCCCAAGGAGGTCCAGCCAAGAACTGGAAGTGAATAGTTAGCAAACAGAAAGCTAGAAAGAGACTTGATGCCCACAAATGTCTTCTTACAGCAAAATAAAGTACTGCAGTATGAATTTTAAGTACTTTTACAGCTGACATCAGTTTTCCATTATAAATTAAACTGTTTCTATTTTTTTTTTTTTTTTTAGAACAGGGTCTTGCTCTGTTGCCCAAGCCAGTGTTTAGTGGTGCAATCACAGCTCAGTGTAGCCTTAAATACCTGGGCTCAAGCAATCCTTCCGCCTCAGCCTCCCAAGTAGCTGGGATTACAGGGGTGTGCCACCACTCCTGGCTAATTTTTTTTATTTTTGTAGAGACAGGTGTCTCACTATGTTGCCCAGGCTGGCCTCAAACTCCTGGCCTCAAGGGATCCTCCTGTCTTAGCCTCTGAAAGCACTGGTATTACAGGCGTGAGCCACTGTACCTGGCTAACCTGCTTCTACTTAAAATCTTGTTTCCCATGGAACTTGATCTAAGGAGAGAGCAGTTGATGATGCAGCGGAAGGGCATTAGTTCCCCTGACACTGGCAGAATGGGCTATAAGTCAGCCTAATGTGCTTGCTTGATGTGGATTTGATGCTGAAGCATGGATCCACTCTAGGTCTGCTGACTGAATCCAGCTCCTGAGAGGCTGGGAAAACACTCCACAGCATGATTCAATAACCAGGTCAGTGAGCAGCACTCTGAGGTGTTTTCAGAGAGATCCCGCCAGATTTTTACTTGTGGTAAAACCAAGCTTTCTGGATCATTACTTTCTAGGATGGAGCATGCTTATCTATCTATCTATCTATTTATTTATTTACGAGTGGGAGTCTCACTCTTGTCGCCCAGGCTGGAGTGCAGTGGCATGCTCTCAGCCACTTGCAGCCTCGACCTGCTGGGTTCAGGTAATCCTTCCATTTCAGCCTTCCAAGTAGCTGGAACTACAGATGTGCGCCACCATACCCAGCTAGTTTTTGTGATTTATTGTAGAGACCGCAGCCTCGACCTGCTGGGCTCAGGCAATTCTTCCAACTCAACCTTCCAAGTAGCTGGAACTACAGATGCACACCACCATGCCCAGCTAGTTTTTGTGATTTACTGTAGAGACGAGGTCTCCCCAAATTGCCTAGGCTGGTGTCAAACCCCTGGGCTCAGGCAATCCTCTTGCCTCAGCCTCCCAAAGTGCTAGGATTACAGGCTGAGCCATCGCGCCTGGCCCATTTATTTTTTATCATTATTATTTTTTATTTTGAGTCAGGGTCTCACTCTGTCGCCCAGGTTGGAGCGCAGTGGCACGATCACAGCTCATCACAGCCTCGACCTCCTGGGCTCAGGTGATCCTTCTGCCTAAGCCTCCCGAGCAGCTGGGATTACGGGTGTGTACCCAGGTATTGATGAAACACTTTTACTTAAATTTCTACAGTTAAATCTCAGAGATATTGCAGAGAATACTCCCTTCATGGGCTGGAAACTGGATGAGGTGGCCTTTCATGAATCATTGCAATGCTAAAGCTGCATTACTTTTAAAAGCAACATCTCAATTCAAACCATCATAGCCTTTCATTTGCAAAAGTTAATGAGAGAAAATGGGTTTTCTACAGATAGAGGGGATTCCAAAGTTATAGGAGACACAAGTCTCTTGGAAAACCAGACTGTCCTTCAAACCTAGTGTTTTAACATAAAATGCAATCCTGTCTACAGAGCTCAGGCCCACGGAGAGCTAAAGGTGCCCAAACCAAAGGCAATGGATGGCGCTTTTAAGCAAGACTCTGGGAGAGCCCAGAAAGGTTTTTCTAGTTATCAGGCACCAGTTTCCAGCTGGTGTCAGTTTTCATTACACGACTTCTCCAAAGTGTTTCTCCTCAAGAGACTCCAGAAAGATGATGCTTTACTTTTCCCGCTCAAGATTTTAGTCTAACTCCACTAACAGGGAGAGATGCAAGATTTAGCTGTTTAAAATAAAAAATGGCTCCAACCTAGAGGCTTGGAGGATTTAAGAGACACCTGTGGAAGTTTCCTGAATTCTAGGCCTCTCTCTCTCTCTCTCTCTCTCTCTCTCTCTAGCATGGAGACAACAGTCACTTTACTGTCCATCTCACTACCTCAACCTGAAGGTCATTACCTGAATTAAAACTCAGGCTGGATACTACAACCTTATATAAATGAGCAGGTAACAAAAGTCTTCAGAGTATTAGCAAATAACAAGAAGCTGCATGACAAAAATAAGACAGCAGAAGACAAGACTGGGTTAAATTATAAAAAGGATTAACTGCAATTACCTTATTTTGTAGCAAATAAGGAATCTGCAAGGCAGTTCTGTTACGTAGGAAAAAACTGCAGTATACAGTAAAGATTAAGGGGAGAAAAAGATGCCAGAGAAATACCAAGCACGTTCCTTTAAATATTATTTAATATAGCAGGCATGCCCAGGGGAGATGAAGCAAGACAGGGTGCCTACTGTCATAGGGAGTCAGGTTACAGTCAGGGAGACATACACGTCAGTCACCATGAGTCAGTACAGTAAAACCATTTTATTCCAGGTCATAAGGGAGCACAACAGGCTAAAAGGCACGAGCGGAAAGGCTTCACAGATGAGGAAGAATTTCAGAGGGAGAAAAGAAAGAAGGGTATTTCAAGCAGAGAGAAGAGCATGTGTTCAGACTCAGTAACAAGAAATGAAACTCAAAACTTAGACATATTCTATGCCATGAAGAGCCTCTGTATCATGCTAGGAAGTTCAGACTTTATCCCACAGACTTAGGAAGCCAGTGGCAGTTTTAAAACTGGAGTGACCCACACAGCCTGTGTTGGCAGTGGTACTGAATGCTGATGTGAGTGGTGAGAGGAAGCTGTGTGTCCAGGAGACCAGGAGCCACAAGTCCACCTGCAGCAGGCCAGTTGAGGGATGTGAGACAAGAGTGGCAGCTGTGCTCGTGGGACACAGAGGATGGGCTCCAGGGCACTTGAGGGGCAGATTCACAAAACCTGGTGTATAATGAATATGGGGACAAAGGCAGCATGAGGATAGCTCCAAAGTTTCCAGTGAGGATGACATCTTAGATGGGCCTTCATAGGCTGAAGCAGGAAATGCAATGGGTTGGTGAGGTTTGAGAGAAGATTAAGGTTTTACTCAAACTGAGGAGAGATACCTTTGAACAATCCTATCAGAGATATTCTATAGACACTTCTGGAGTCCAAGAAAAGGTCTGGCTTAAAGGTAAAAATGTGAGAAGCATCAGTTCTGCTAATGCCAGGGTCCCTTCAGGAAACCTGAAGTTGCTTCAGACAGCCTGAAACCTGAGCAACTAAGACCATAGGAATAGGTGCAACCAATAGGGAGAGATGGCTTAGGAAGAGGAGAATAGGCCAATTAGAGACTCTTGGAGAGTAGCAGGAGGAAAAATAAGCATAAGAAAACACTAAAGAAAAAGACATCTGGAGAGCCGAGAGTGATCATCTTCTTACCAAGTACTGGTGGACACTGGTGTCAGACTGTGCTTCAGGTCTGAGGGATTCAACTTGTGTTCTTGAAGTGCAAAAACAATCCTAGAAGTTAGAAATGCATTAAGTAAGTGAAAACTGAGTCACAGGGCAAACAGAGGTGGTGTGTAGACACAAAACTCCATGACTGGAGTGGGGGCAGAAAGCAGGGCAGCATGCAGGACCTGGGATTAAAGCCAGGATCCGTCCCACGGTAGCACTCAGTGTGGGAGAGAAGGGAGCAGGTGCTGGGCATGCAGAAGACACGCTTTGCATCAGTCAGAATTCCGTTGGTGCTACCGCTGATCCGTGCCCTCTCTTATTATTGAGGTCTTCATATCAACTCATTTTAACTGTTGGTGTTAATCTTTAACATTTTCACCACCTTTGAGGCTTTTTCTGAATATTTAGCTAAAGATTATTCCGCTATATTCATTATGACAATTTTTATTTTGATGCTCAGGTATTTTTCTTAAGTGTAGGAACCATGTTTAACCACAAACAAACCATATATTGAGTGTATTTTCAACAAAATTCCAACTAAAAGCAAATTAAAATAGACTCACTTTGATCATCACAATTTACATTTTCCTTAATATCAATTAACTCATGGTTCTACTATCACTGCCAGTAAAGCAGCACAACACCCACATGTGATTTATCACATTGTCAATTAGTGGGGTGAAGCTGATCTTACGCTGCTAGGAAGAAAGGGTATGTCAAAAGAAAAGTATAAATACATTGTATAAACACTTTGATAATAAGTTTCAACCATCTCACGAACATTCATTTTTATATGGACATTAAGCACAATATCAAAAGAATCTCTTAATATATCTATCCATGTCTACTTAACACTCTATAATGAGTTACTTGAAAATAATCAAATTTTCTTTCTTTTAAAATATGCCAGAATTTCTCACTAATAATTTTCCCAGTTAGCCTATATTACTGATTATTTTAGGTTGACTTCCTACAGTCTGTATGCTTTATCAATCTATAGCAGTCATTTGGTATATATTCCTGCTGTTTTAAGTAAAACTCACCCTGGAGAACAGAAGTAACTCGGTCAAGATAGTTATATAACCAATTCCTTTACAAAGTGTTTATTGGTTTTTAGGGTGAATAACATCTTTCATAGAGTTTCTGAAGATATTTATTACTGTTGTTCATATTGAAAACAATCACCGGTTAGGTCATTTATATATTGTTTGAAATGTATATATTTTTGCAACATTTACTCTGAATTTTTACAATTATTAATACCATTGTGCAAAAAAAAAGAATTAACATAGCAGTCCTAAAACTGCTATCCTTAGAAAAGGCCTGTTTATAAGGTTGATCCCTGGCTGCTATCTGAGAACTTGGATTTGGGGAGGGTTTTCATCATTCTCTGACAAGAATGGCTCTCTGTGCCTCGACTGCAAATAATGTAGTTTACACTGAACAACTGTTTTTTTTTTTTCCTGGAAGACTAGAATTTTGTTAGCTGCTAGTAGACGTAACAAATCCCCAAGAAAAGTCTTGAGTCTGAGTTTCTAATGAGCTTCCCTGATAGGCAACATTGCACATACTATCTGGCCTTTACAGAGAAAGTTTGCTGATTCCTGCTTTAGAGAATGAGAAATTCACCCGAATGCATTGTCTAGATATATAAAGCTCCCCTTTCAAGTGGTAAAGCTTTTTTACAAAGTTTTTCCATAAAACTCCCTATACAGTCTTCTAGGTTCATAGTTCTGCCACTTAGCCTTATCCCTCGTAGCAACTGATGGGGTAGATTGGCAGACAGGAGCCTGAGACGGGCTCCAATTCTTTGCAGTCTTGGGCAAAGTCAATACGAGGATACAACACGATGATACAACCTGCCCTGTCAATCTCCCCTAATGTTAAAGAATGAAAGAAATATATGAAAGTATTTGTAAACTACAAATCATCACACAAACAAACCTGCCACGTTTTAAAAGATCCCTGTCTTAATACACAAATTATCTACCCAAATATTATACTGTATACAAGACAGAATGAAAGCCCTCAAGCCACTTTATTAATCTAAAGTCGATACCATGGATTTAATATAAAGAGAAAACCAGCTAGCATCTATATCTCCTATTACACACTGAGTCAAATGATTTTTGTCTAATTGTTAAATCAAAGGACTTATTTTTAAGATGATTTTGCTTGCCTTAAGTCAGAAGAAGGACATTTATAAAAGGAATTTTTTAAGGATTTAAAGAAGGCATAGTTAAATAAGTGGGAGTGGCATATCTAAGTACAACATATTTATGAGAAAAAGCAGGTATGGGACAAAGGATTAGAGTTATGAGGATATTCTTTGAAGTGCAGGGGAAGCTGTTTTTGAAAGAAACAAAAACTCAATGAGAATTTAATTCACTTCTCAAGTCCAGAAGTCATTCAGGTCAAAACAACATCTCAGAGTATAAGAATATGCCACCAGAACATGCCTTCTGTCGTGGCTCTGATTTTCTCATGGCAGGAAATCTAATGTTGACAGAAACTTACCAAAAGAGACATTGAATCGCTTTAGTTCACAGAAAGTGACAAAAATCCATCTATTCCAAAGAAGATTTTTGTTTATCTTCCTTTCAAAACGCAGAAATACTCTACTATAAAAAAACAAAAGCAAGATAATTTAGAAACACATAAAAGTTCATTGAAGAACTACTTGCCATAAACCCACCCGATATTTAAGAAAACTATTCCTTACACAAGCACTAGAGACATTCCTGAAAAGTGTCTTTGAAGAGTATTTATTTTTACTGACCACTATTTGGAATCTACCATCACAACAGAAAAGCAGAGTAAAAATGAAGGGAGGGTCTTACTATTCCCAAGGACTCATTATACTTCTCTCTCTCCTTCCCTATCTTTTCTGTGCTGGTTTTTAAAAGAACCCCAAGCAAATGTGAAAGCAATATAGAAAGTCAAATTTGGATCCACTTTTGGTATAAATGGTGTCACTTATAAATAAAACCCAAGAATTTTCAATGGTTCCACTTATAAGTAAACTCTGAAAATTTCAAAAGCTTTCTTTTGGATTAACTAGCTACTACGTCATCTGGGCTCCCTGACCACAAATATAGAAAGAATCAGGATAGACTAGAAATTAATATTTTTTTGTTTCCATATCTTAGAAAAAAGATTTTTTTTTACTTTTGATATGAAAATAACATTTTTTGTAGGTTAGTTTTATGATTCTTATCTCTCAATTCTATTCTTTAAATCTGTTGACAGATATCAAAGATATGCAGATTCTAATGCAAATAATTCTTGTCCACTTTTACTAACAGAGTATTAATCTCAGTCGTATGAGAAGATTCTGTAACAGAGTCAGAGGTTTTAAGTAGTAAGTTCTTCAGCTACAATAGCACCATCAATGATTTCCAGGCCTTTACGACAGAACTGGCACTGCACTAAGCTTGCCAGTGCAGGCTATTCCCTTACACCTAACCAATATTCTCTCTTTCATCTAAGTTGTGCTTCATTCTTTCATTTTAATGAAGTCCCCGAATGTGATCAAGCCATCTACAAATATTTTAGCAAAATGAGAAAAGGAAGATTTTGTAAGCCATAAATATCATACAGCAATATCCAATTTGATTGCTAAGGAAAAAAGTGAATTTATTTAGGATGTTCACTACAAACCAAAGGTAGAGAATGGAAGGAAGAAGCTGAAAGGTTAGGATTATTCTGTCACTTGTCATTTGTCACCGTAACTTCAGGAACAGCAGTCCGCTTTGCTGAAAAAGGGGAGAGGCAATGCCTGCCTGGTCTGCCTTCTAGGGTGACTGAGATCAATCCACCCATGTCTGAAAGTCCTCATAACTAGCAAACCTTGTATCAGTTTGAAAGCTTGCAGGATGCTTAAATACACTGCTGGCAGTGCAAAATGGTAAGTTTCATTTGGAAAGCAAGTTGTCAATGTTTCCATAACCATGAAAATATTCATACCTCTTGACCCAATACAATTCTCACTGGTAATCTATTCTAAGGAGATATCCAAGTGAGTGAAGAAACTACACCCACAAAGAAATTCAGCACACTTCATTCTGCAAGTGTTTAATGATTGGCGATCATGGGCCAGACACTGGGTTGGGAGCTGGGGACCCTCCCTGACCACTTGTAGCTGACTTTCCTACAAGCAGCAAGGTTATGGAGGTCATGATTAACTGAATTTTCTGGTTATCATGGTTTTGTATCCTGTTTTTTCTCTTAACATCAGCAAGTTGTTACTGACTTTTTTGTCATAACAAAACAGTTTGAAACTACATTGCATTATCTATTTATCAGAAGAACTCAGAAAAAAGCTGATACAGTTTATGAGAATTGTTAGTATTAATTGTTAGTTCCTATGGTTTAATCCCAGAGATTTTTTTACTTAGATACACCGGACTATTAAGAGATGATTTTACAAGACAGTTTGAGGTCAAGGCAGCAGCTGCAGCCAGCGTGGGGTTGTGGGTGGGAGACTTGCTGTCAATTCTCTCCTGCATGCTCTTTCACTAGATATGAATAAAAGTCCTTTCTTTAGAAAATAATACTGCTAAATGTATGATTAAGTACATCAGTATAGTCCCTTGCACTTGTATCTAAAAAGCTAATTAAAAGCTTTACAAATCATCTGGATTTGTTCCATAATAGAATGTTTCATCCAAAGGCTTTAATCTGAAAAATTAACACTTTCTGTAGAAACCAAAGGGCACCATCTAGTTACAGAACACAAGTCTTGAGTCAATTTCGGCACACAACAGAGGCCACTGTTCCAGGGCATGTAAAAACAACCCAATTTAACTCTCTTTGTTGAGCTTTACAAAATGACTAATTTCCAAAACGATCTTGGGAACCCATAAAATCTTAACAAAGATCACAGCGACGCACAGCTCGGTAGACTTTTCCAAAGTACGGTGACTCAGGCTTCCCAGCAAATATTTCCTGAGTGCCTACTGTGCGAGGTGGGCGCAGGGTCACAAACCCTGATCAGGAAAAAGGCTACTTGACACAACAAACCCAGGAAGGGAAAACACAACGTTCAACTTCAAGACCGAGGACGGGAAGACGCTTGAGCATTTCGTCCTGTTTGTAAAAGGCTCCCTCCTGGTCCTGCTTGGGGGCCACTTGGCAGCGAACTCGCAGACAGTGGCAGCTGCAGCGGGACCCGCGGGGATCTTCAGTGGAAAACACGCCAGGCAGGCGAGCGGGGCCAAAGGTGAGCTAGCGCCGCGGGGAAGGAAGGCACCTGGCGTGGCCACCGCGGCAGGCGCCACCTGGGGCCCCGCCGAGCTTGAGCTCCCGGTACTCCTGCCCGGGCTCCACGGGCTCGAGGGGTCCCGGGCCGTGCGCGGACCGAGCAGCACCCCTCGCGTCCCCCCACCCCGGCCCCTCTTGTCTCCCGGTGGCCCGCCTCCCTTCATTACCCTCGTGGCGACTGCGATCGGCCACTCTCTCCAAGCTCCCGGAGGCGCGGGGCCGAAGCCCGGGAATCCCGGCCCCG
>NW_007258109.1:599186-623988 GCF_000164805.1 Carlito syrichta | reverse complement strand
GGGGGTTGCTGGGAGAGCGGGTCTCCTTCGGCTGTCCTGCTTGTGGGGGTTGTCATTGACGCGGCGTCACTGCGGAACTGAGGTCGCCGAGTGATGATGCTGTGAAGTCGTCCGCCCGTCCCTGCCACGCCCTAGCGGGTTGCAAGCGGCGGCGGCAGCTTTGGCTGCTGCTCTCAGGCTGCCGCCGCTTTAGGGGCTTCTGCTGCGGGGCGCGCGCGGACGACGGAGGACACCCGCCGCTCCGGTGAGTAACCTCTCCAGCTCGACGCGAGCCTGCCTTGGCTAACGTCCCCGCAGGGCGAGGCGCCTCCCCTCCCTGCGTCCCTCCGGTCCCGGAGGTCACGCGCAGACCCCGGAGCCCGAGTCCCCGCCCGGGCGAGGGAAGTGGGCTGTTTCCCAAGTGTGGGTGCAAGGTGATGGGCGCTGGGCGCTCGCCTGGGGATTCACCCCTACTCTTCACCTCTGAGGACTGGCATCCTCTCGTTAGACTCTTGTCCCCTGCCAGACAGCATCCATCTGGAGCCCTGTCTTGTAGGATGAGGGGCTTTGGTGTCTGGGCATTAAACCTTAAGCCTCAGTCGCCATCTGTGATGTAAGTTGTGGCGGGGGAGGATATTGGTATTTTTCTGCGTCAAATCGAGTTGGGCTTTTCTTGCAATTGTTTTTGAGCCAGACACCACATGTCTTTTAAAAGAAGAACGGTTCACTTTAGTTTGAAGCGTAACTAATGGGTATTTGGCAGATGTCCTTTCTAATACCCGTATATAAACCAAGCACTTAAAAAAAATTCCGAGTCATAATAATGGAAATGAATTCAGTTACTTGTTCGTGCATCTTTTGCTTAGATCTCCTGCTCCTGCGCTGAATAAAAAGTAACTTTTCACTGGAAATTCAGTAAGTTGGAACTCTTTCAGTTTTTGGTTTCGGTAAATTTTTTACCAACCTTCAAATCCTTGCTGTTGAATTAGAAGTCTGAGTTACAGTGATCTCCAAATAGCATGTTCGTGGTGACATGACACTTAAAAGCAAATTGTAAGGATATTTGGTGGTCAGGAAGGCCAGGGATGAAGACACTTATCATTACAGCATTTATTCTGACTTTCTATTTTTAAAATTAAATAATGTCCAACAAGTCTCAGACTTTTATCAAGCATATGCTGTGTGCAGGATAGTGTTTTGTTTTGTTGTCTTACAGACTTGTATCCATGCAATGGAAGAAGTCGGAAAGAACCAACATTTGAGCACTTGCAATCTGCCCAGCATCCTAGTTAGGAGTCTACTTACGTTGGCTCGCTTAATCACTTTTACAAACCTGTTGCACTAATCTGAGGGGCAAATACTTTGCTTATGTAACAAGCAGAGATTTAAATCTAGATCTGCCTTGCTTCAGAGTTACAGATAAGGTAACTCATCCCTCCTTCATAAACTGCAGACATTCAAGGTTGAACAAAGGATTTTCCAGCGTATTTTCTAAGAATGATTTCAACATACCTTGGACACCTAGAGCAAGTCCTGAACTCCTGCTTTAGTATACTTTTGAACAAATTGTTCTACCTACAATTCCCATTTCTCACAGACCCTAAAAGCCTATTCCAAATCCGCCTCAGTTTACTTATGTAAGAAATGACAGGGCTGGACTTTGATCACACAGTTCCTTTCCAGTTCACAGGTTTTGTGAGTCTACAGTTTACAATTGAAAATATGAGCCAAGGAGTGTTGTTCTCCACTGCCAGTTTCTTAATTTTATTTTAGTGCCCAAACTATGTTAAACACCAACAAAAGGAATGAGACAGATGATAATATATTATTTGATGCTTATTTTGAGCTCTGATTACATCACTGGTACCAGTTTTTGAACCTCTTCAGTTATGATCCTGTTTAGTTGGTAAGAAATCAGAGGCATGAAGGTAATAGTCACATTTAAGTTACTTAATAATTAAAGGAACTAAGATGTTCATGGTTTATAGTCATATCTGTTCAGATCTGTGTGTGCTCGATACCCATCTAAATGATTTACCTATATTAACTTGTCCGTACAATAGCACCATGAGGTGTTTTTATAGATAGGAAACTAAAGCAAAGAAAGAATAGTAAACATACCCAAGGTCACTTAGCCACAAAGTGGTAGAAAAGAATGTCAAACCAGGCAAAACCAGAATCTGTAATTTAACGTTTATTGGGTGCCTACTGTGTACCAACCCCACAACTAGGTGCTTTTATAATAATTAAGTCACTTATCTTTACAACTTCCTTATTTAGAGTGGAAGTTTGGCATTTAGAGATTTGCCCAGAGTCACAAGATAAGTAAATGGTGGAGCCAAGATTTGAACTCATACCTGTCTTATTTCAGGGTTCATACTCTATTCTTCACTTCTCAATAATCAAATCCTTTTAAGATACCTTCTGTGGTCCAGACAGTGTGCTAGTGCTAGGGATGTAGTCTTTGCTCTTAAGGAACTCAGTGAATACAGGAATTATGAGAGTATGTTGAGCAGTAGGATAGCAGCGTATAGAGGTACCATGGGAGCTCAGAGAAAGGGTACTGAAATCAGCCTTGAGTGGGAGAGCTTGGACCACTCCTGGAAAAACAAATGGGAATTATTGTGGGCAGAGTAAAGCGGAGGGAGTTAAGGGCAGAATTGTGTCCTCTCAAAATTCTTATGTTGGTGCCCTAACCCCATAACCAAATGTGACTATCAGGAGATAGGGCTTTGGGGTGATTAAGTTAAGAAGAGGCCATTAGGGTGGGCCATAATCCAATCTGACAGCTGTTTTTATAAGAAGACATTTGGACACAGGAGAGACACCGGAGATGTGCACACACAGAGGAAAGACCACGTGAGGATACATCAAGAAGGCTAAGGACAGAGGTCTCCAGAGAAGCTAAACCTAACAACAACTTGATCTTGGACTTCTAGCCTCCAGAATTATGAGAAAAATAAATGTATATTGTGTAAGCCACCCAGTCTGTGGTATTGTTATGGAAACCCTAGCAAACTAACAAATGGGTGTTCTAGGCAAAAGGAATGACATACAAAAAGCCTTGAAGCTGTGGCCAGGTGATAATAGGTTTCATGGGAAGGAGAGAAGTGCTGAGAAACAAAACTGAAGACAAGACCAAGGCCAGAGTAGGAAGACTTTATATGAGATGCCAGGGGGTTTAAATTTTACCTTAGAGAGAGAATGGAGGGAGTTTGTAGCAATGGAAAAATATTAGCATTGCATTTTAGAAAGACTAAGACTCACTGCCTGGCGTGGTGGCTCAAGTTCATGCCTGTAATCCCAGAATTTTGGGAGGCTGAGGTGGGAGGATTGCTTTAGTCCAGGAGTTCAGAACTAGCCTGGGCAACATAGCAAGACCCTGATCTCTACAAAAAATAATGTTAACTTAAAAAAAAGACTTGTGGAGTATAGGTTAAAGGGTTTAAGACTTGAGGTAAGGAGACCAATTAGGTAGCTATTGCCCAGGAAGCTAAACTAAAGATCTTCCCAGAATATTGAAATGTCAAACTCAAACAGAAGCATTGTTAATATAAGGAAGACTATAAAGGGCACAGCTAACCCTTAGGGTGTACCTAAGAAGATTTAGAAAGAATCTGTATATAGCTGTTTGTACCCAGAGACTGACATTTTGCCTTTCCTTATATAGGTCATAAAGCTTTATATAGTTACAGAATAATCAAAAAATAAAAAGTGTTTTTTTAGTAGACACCTTTGTGGTGCTTATACTTTTTAAGCCAAATCTTGCAACCTTATGAAATACTTACTGTTCTCTTCATTTTATACATAAAGATCCTGCAGCACAGAGAGGTTAAGTAACTTGCCCAAGGTCACATAGCTAATAAACAGCAGAGTTAAGATCCAAACTGTCTTCAGAGTCTGTGTTCTTAACCTTACACTCTGCTGTTGTCATATAAGATTTATCAAGATCTTACTTAACTTGTGAAATAAGGGTGAAGGAATACAAAAAATAAATTGGGTATGTTTGCTGTAAGTATATAGCTTATCAGAGGAGATGAGGAAAACTATAATACAGGGTTTTTAAAAAGTATCTTAGAGAAAAGTGGGGAGTGTTGGGAGGCAGTGCTTATTTCAAGTTGGGGCTTTGGGGAAGGCTTGCTGGGAAAAGTGGCATTAGAGCTGGTGTGTGAAGAATGGCTAGAATTTGGATATGTAGAATGGGGAGAGCACATAGAAGGTGGAAGAAATATCAAGAACAGAGTTATAGGCAGGAGAATTCCCTGCGTGTCTAGGAGCTAGTAAATGCAGTCCTTTGTTTTGGTTGAGTTCATTGTGTGGTTGGGGAAGGAAGTTGGAGAAGCCAGTTTCCGGGGAGGGGGCAAACGTCCAGGGAAGGGAACTGTCGGTGAGTGAGGGGCAAGAGAAATTAGGAGAGTTCAAGCCTGAATAATTGAGGAGTATGCCATATGTAATTGTCTTTTAGAAGAGGAGAAAGTTCATCTAGACCCGACTCTCAGTGAACAAGCTGTGTTTTCAGTATCACACATCCCTCTCACAGTTTCCATTTACCTATTACAAGAACCCATGTGTAATGGGATAAACTTTTCTAATTGTTTTTCTGTTTCTAATCTCTCCATTCCTGAAATTTATCCTGCGTCTTGCCTCCAGAGTTATTTCTCTCAAAGGTCATTTTCCATTTAGAAATGTGTTCCCTGAAGGATCAAGTTTAGACTTCTTAATCTGAACCAGTCAAATTTAAATCTCCAAATCCCTTCCTCATAATTCTTCCTACTCCAATTGGTCTGTATACTACCACCTGCCTAGCTTGGTGTTCCTTGCTTTGAGGTCTTTGTATTGCTCTTTTTACTTTCTTCTACCAGATACTCGTATTCTCACCTATCCAAATCTATTTATCCTTAAAGAGCCCCCTTAAATCTCACATCCTATGTGAAGCCAGACCACGTAAGCTAGAAAAGAGCTTTCTCCCCACTGACTACCTCCAGGACAATTCTGATGTAATATTCATTAAATATTTATTTATCTGGTGGTATCTTTCTCAGATTTCTTAGCTCATTAGGTATTAGATCTAATCTAGATCATGGAGATCATTAGCGCTCTCCCTTTTGGGTCTTAGATTTCTTACATCTTTAACCTCCCTTTGGCGAGGCTGTTCAATACTACTGTTTGTCTCTTTTTAGTACATTTGCTTAATCCAAGTGGCATTATTGAAAGCTGTCCAATAAACAGCTGATTGGCCAGTTGTTAATTGAGGTCATTTTATTGAAATGTTCTTATATAGCTGGCTGTTTAATGTGTCATGTTCTGACTTTATTCTTAGCTTTACTGCTTACATGACCTTGGGAATGTCCTGTTTAACTGCCCTGTATTGTGGTTTATTCATGCTAGGAAATGAGCAAACAAGGTCTGCTGGTGGTATAGATGTGGAACGAATTCATTTTGTAAAGATCCTTGAGATCTTTGTAGCTTATCTGTATGTTTGTCAGTGTTTACCAGACTTTGAGTTTTTTTTCTTTAGAAAACTTTTTGACAAGTCACAAAAAAGAAGGAATAGTTAAAATAGGGCCTGATTCGAGAGTGTTATACTATATTGTGTAACAATAGAGTTGATGAATTATGCATGTTAATGGTGAAAATTCACCGACCATTTAATAGTTCATTTCAGCAACAATTATTGATTGAGTTGCTTGAGCTCCTGCTCTTCCCATTCTGATCCGCAAGGAGAAGAGAAGATGACGTCTTCCCTTTCCTCTCCAGAGGACTTCTAGGACATAAATTGTCACATATGTGTACAAAGAAACGAATTAGATGTCCAGCAAAAGAACAAGAGTGGGCAGGGGAGGCTACTTTTCATCAGGTGGACTTCCCCAAGGATGACTTTTAAGCTGAGACCTAAAAGATGAGTAGTTACTATAGAAGAAACAACAGGGAAGAGTATTCCAGGTACATTGAACAACGTTAAGGAGGCTCAGAGATAGCAGAGTGTGATGAGGAAGTGAAAAGAAGTGACAACAGGCTTGTATCTCTGTGGCTGAGTAGAAACAAGGAGTAGAGTCGTGCCGGCGGAGGGAGAAGTAGGCAGGGCCAGTCCAGGCCAGACCTCGTGGACTGTGGTTAGAGGTAAGGATTTTATGCTAGTTATGATATGAGCCTTGAGGTTTTTTTAAGGAGTTGTTTTAAAAACCTGCTTCTTGCTGCCTTATGGAAAATGGAGATGAGCCCTGCCTAAGGCCATGGTTAATCAGGGAGCCCTGTTAAGAGGTTGCTTCATAGTCTAAGAGATGGTGATGTCTTGAACCAGAATGAGATAAGGGATGGGGAAAAGTGAATGGGTCTGAAGTACATATTGGTAGTAGTCTGTGCAGGATTTGTTGATGGTTTGCGTGTGTCACAGTGAGGGAATAGAGGGGTTAATATTGAGTGGGTTGTGGGACATATCAGTGGAGCTCAGTAAGAAATGTGTCTGAAGAGCCAGACTGGGAGCTGTTAACACTTGGTTGGCAGAAAAGAATGAAAAAAAACTAACACAAACACACAGCACCAACAACAAAAAAATATGGTCACAGTTGGGAGCCCTGGAAAACACCAACATTGAAGGTTCACGAGAAGAGAGCTGGTGAACCAGTGAGAAGGAGCTTGTAAGATACAGGCACTGGTAGAGCAAAGGAGAGAAAACTGATGTAGGGAGTGGTCACAGTGTGCAGCAGAGATGACATAAGGTAGCAACTGAGGACTGGGATTAGACTTCAGCTAGGACTGTGAGTGAGCCCCCAGAGAGTGGCTTCCAGGGAAATCAGTGGTGGGGACTGACGGTAGGAATGAGAGATGGGGAGACGAAAGGAGGCGTCTTTGGAGAATATTTGCTTAGGTAAGGACAGAGGGCCGTAGCTAGAGGGGAACCCACAATCGCGGGGAAGGGAGATTTTTAAGATTTTTATCAGTTTTTAATAAAATGGAAGATTTTGAACATGTCTATAAGCCAAGGAAGAAGCTGGTGGAGAATAGCAATTACCAAGGTTTAGAGACGGCAAGAGTAAAGACTGTTGAGTTATATTTCATTACTTTCTAACTGGATAGAAAAACTGAAAGGTATATGATGAAAAGTAAGTTTCTTTCTTCTTCTGTCTTCCAACCACCCCTTTCCTTTTCTAAAAGGATTTCTAATTTTTACTCCCAGCAACAAGTGTGCAAGTGCATGATTGAGATTATGTTTGTCCCTAATTCTCAGAGTCTGGAGTGAGAGCTAGCTTTAGGTCACGTGGGCTTCTCAGTGGGAAGGATGAGCATAAGGGAAATGGAGAACAGATGCTGGAGATAAGTGGGAAAGGACGGGGCTTGGAATTGCTTAGATGAGAAAGGACACTTAGGATGACGGAGGGCATGCCTGTGGCACGAGGCCCAGGGTTGATGACTAGATTTGTGGCAGCCTGGTCCACATGTTCTTGTGAACTTTTCCAGGAGAACTTAATTATGTCTTATATTTAAGATGCAAATCAGCTAAGAAATGGGTTGCTAAAAAACTTAACACTTTTGTAAAGGAAGCACACGTTTGGGGTCCAGGCACCAAAGCCCTGTCCACTGCTGTGCCTGCTGTCATACGCGAGAATGTCTGCTGCTTTCGCTGTAGTCAGACCCGTGTAAGGCAGAACAAAGGGAAGCTTGTTGGCTGGGAAGGCGTGCTCTGGGGGAGAGAGGACACCAGGGAGGGGACTGCACACCAACTGAAATGTCCCTGAGATGCTCCCCCTGTTCCTAAAGCACTAATTGATCAACTTAAAAAAAAAATTCAACCATTCTCATCTTTCTCAGCTAGTACTGGGCCAAATCACTGAATTTGCCTTTGTTCTGTTTTTCGTCACAATATTGGAAGACCATAAATGAGGCTCGTATTAACAATTGTGTTTAAAAGAAACTATCTGATCATTATTCATCTGATATGGGGGTTATTTTAAATGCATTCATAATCAGCTGCAAATGCTCTTAGTGAAGAACATTATAAAACTAAGCAATGAGCCAAAGAAAGCTTCGGTTTTAGCTTTCCTGCAGGACTAACAACCAGTTCTTTTTAGTTACAAGAAAAAATGGGCACTGTGTCATCGCTATGAAAGTGATAAATCACTCTTAACACAATTCTTTTATGCAGAGCTTTTCATGAAGCAGATACAGTGTTTTCTTTAGAATGTTCAATCTTAGCTTTTTAAAGCAACTCATTTAGTTGCTGTTAGACTGAAAATATATTAATAATCAATTTTGAGGCTGGGCACAGTGGCTCACACTTGTAATCCCAGCCCTTTGGGAGACGGAGGTGAGAGGATTGCCTGATCCCAGGGGTCCAAGACCAGCCTGGGCAACTTGGTGAGACCTCATCTCTATAATAAATCAAAAAAATCAGCCAGGCATGGTGGCGCGCACCTGTATTTCAGCAACTTGGAAGACTGAGGCAGAAGGATCACCTGAGCACAGCAGGTGGAGGCTGCGATGGCTATAACCGTGCCACTGCACTCCAGCCTGGGCACTAGAGTGAGATTCTGACTTAGAAGAAAAAAAAAAGATCATCATTATCAATTTTGTTCATTTAATTATTTATGTAATACAATGTATGACCTTTTTCATCATTAAACTTATAGATAGTAGACATGTATTACAAGCCTGCTGTAGGTCAGTTGCTATTGAATTTTGGACATACAAAAATGGATGCCTTCCTTCAAGGGACTCACACGGTAGTGAGGGAGAAATGACCAGTGAGCATCTCATCTTTTCGAATCATCCCAGAAGGGAGTTCAGCAAACACTGATGAGGAGCAAAATCACAGTGAAAAACTTTCCTAAAGCATTTTTTCCATGTTTGTAATCTCTCTATATTTCTCTATAGTGAATAACAGTAAAATTTTCACAAAACAAGGGAGGAGACCTATACTTTTCTTGGGAGACAGTAAAGAAAGGAGAGTATTCATAGACAGCTTAGGAAAAAGAACATCAGGTGAGAAAAGCACAGTGACAGTGCCAGAGGGAGAGAAGAAAGCCAGCTAAATCCTCCGTTCTGGAAGGGTGAAAGGAGACACTGGGAAGCCAGCCAAGGGCAGAAAAACAGGTCCTGGGGTTCAGTCGGGCAGACGCCTTGTCGGTTCTCTGATAACCTGGTTATCTGGTTTCTGAGCCAACAGCAGGTTAGAAAGGGAAGAGGCACACCAGCACAGTGAGTGTCATGGTTGATAGTCTCACAGTGAGGGAGGAAAACAGAATTAGAAGTGGACTCAAAGTCTCAAGAAGTTAGCAATTTGGGACCATTTAGTGTATGGAGAAAGAACTCTAACTGTGGATGGGTGCAGAATTCTTGTTGTGAAGGGATATGAGTGGGTTACCTTTTATGCTGCCATCTTGGTCAGGTCACCCAGAAAGAGCTCTTTAAAAGCTTATAATCCTGGAGGATATCCTCATTGTCATTATATTATAATACAGTAATTGCTATTCATAGAAATGACTCTGAGTCATTAAATTATTTTCAGTCTAATCTAAGGTCATTGTTTCCCTTCTAAGGGAGTTTACTGGACTATTCTCATTATTATGTCTTAACTTTAGGGGGAATACATCTTACCATCAATATTTTTAAAATAAGAAAACTGTGATACTGAGTGCAGTGGCTCATGCACAGACCTTTGAGGGGTCAACACGGGAGAATTGTTGGGGCCAGAAGTTTGAAACCAGCCTGGGTAACATAATAAGCAGAAATACAAAAATTAGTCCTGGGAGAAATGACACACTATATAAACACACTAAAGAATGATATGAAAGTCAGCATGTTCGATCTTAGTACACAGTATAGCTGCCAAGTGGACTCTGTATTTTGGTCTCCATAGAATTGGTATATTTTTCCCTTATAGGAAAATCTGCATGAAAAACCAAGGCAGCAGAAGTTTGTGTGTGTGTGTGTGCGTGTGCGTGTGCGTGTGCGTGTGTGTGCGCGCGCATGCACGCATTGGGAGATGGAGGCCATTTGAGGCATAAGGAACAGTGTACTCAGGATGGAGAGGGTGGACAGAGCAGCAATATTTATTCTCAAAGCAGAGAGGGCTAAGGCTAGGGGAGCTGGTAGCAGTAGCCAGAAACAGAAAAGAGCTCAGCTTAGGCATTAGGCTTGGAGGAAAATGGACAGAACCTGTTGACTATATGGAAAGCAGGGATTGAGGAAAAGGGAGGAGGACTTTTAGATTTTTGGCTCTGGCAATCAGATGAATTGGTGATATTAACGAGTTAATGGAGCAGGAAAAGTCAGATTTCACAGGAGAAGGAAAAATGAGTTCAGTTTAGAATGTAGTAGATTTATGGTACCAGTTATAAATTGATATTGAGATTGCCAATATAAAGTCATGAAATTCCAACATGGGTTGAAGATTGAGACTTGGAGAGTAACTATTGTATAGATGGAAATTAAGACCTTTGAAGTAGATGAGATTTCTGAGGAGAGAAAGGAGAGGGCCCAGTGAGAACCCTAAGGAGCTGAGGGTAGCAGCCATTCAAGGCAAGTGGTCAAAAGAGTTCCCAAGTTTCTCAGCCCTCAGGTGCGGTACCATTCTAGCTCCAAGTCTCTTTGCCTCGTGAGTTGCAGGGAGCCAGTAGCCATGTATCAAAACATTTATCTATTTTTATTTGGCTCCTGAATTTCATTAACAAACCAAAATCATCCATCACTTGTCAACTGTCCCTCAAACAGTAACCTTATCTTCAAAGTTCTGTAGTTGATTTGACAACTGGTTTTGAAAAACAATGAGTCTTATGTCTAACCATACTATAATTAGAAGGTCTTCTGCCTAGTAGAATTACATTACTAAAGTAGTTACATGTCTTAGATATGCAGATAATTCTAGAATAAGTCGAGAATTACATGTGTTTATTTATTTTTATTTATTTATTTATTTATTTATTTTTGAGTTGGAGTCTCACTCAGTCGCCCAGACTGGAGTGCAGTGGCCGCTCCCAGCCACCGCAGCCTCGACCTGCTGGGCTCCGGCGATCCTTCCGCCTCAGCCTTCCAAGTAGCCGGAATTACAGGCATGCGCTACCACGCCCGGGTGATTTTTGATTTATTGTAGAGATGAGGTCTCGCTGCCCAGGCAGGTCATTTTAAAGATGTGGGGTACGGTTTGGGGTTAGGTATACAAAATGGTCATTGTAGGTAAAGTTTGAGCCTCACTTTGGTCCCCACTTCACCTGGTTTGAGATCAGGTACCCTTATTGATGAAGTATGGCATGTCCCCCGCCTCCATCCCCGCTCCCCACAGTTTCCCACTACTGCCAATCCCTTTCTTGTAGTATTGATAATTGTTCAGGGTCCGCTTACGAGTGAGAACATGTGGTTCATAATTTTGTCCTTTATGGCTGCGTGATATTCCATTGTGTATATGTACCACATTATTTTAATCCAGTTTACTTTTGATGGGCAGCACAGTTGGTTCAATGTTTTTGCTATTATGAATATTGCTACGTAGAATTACATGTGTTTATAAATATGTTTCTGATAAATATTTCTCTATCCTGACCCTCACTGACCCCCATTTGAAGTTACCTCTGTTTCTGGTCATATAAGATTGCATGTCCTGGTGCCACTGTTTACTTTGTTGATTCGAATCACGTTGCATGTAGTGTTGCTTTTGGCACCAATCATATGGGAACTTCTGCTTCTGAAGGCTTTAAGTCTATGATTTTTAAGTAATTGAAGGATTTAGAATCCTCCTAAGCCACCAAAAGCAAATTACATTTCATTGTTAGAGAGGACAAAGAGAAAGGAAGCCCTCTTTTTTTAAAAAAAAAAAAAGCTAAAAACTTGTTGGTGTTTTTAAAATTTGTGTTTTCCTTACTGTTTGTGAAAGTACTGTTTCAAAGGGTCTTCTTAGCTATTTGATTTGAGGATAAATCCTGAAGAGCAAATTAAACAGTAATACTCTCAAATCTGCCAGCACTATTGTATCTATTGTTCAGTCTGTTTCTTAATCTTCTGTGAAGTGTCTCTAGGTTTTCAGGTGATTATATCTTTTGTTTTAAACTAGTACCTAAATTTTGTCAGTCATTATTGAAAGAATGCTTTCTGACCTTTTGGGGAAGAATTTATTTGATTCTCTAAGTATAATATGTATTTCAGTACCCACAGAGTCTGTTGTATAAAATGCCTCTGCTTGATATGTATTCATCCATTTTTGGTTAAGAGAACAGGAAATTCACAAATTATCATGCTGTTTACTCTGTATTACTCCTTTTTGAAGACCAATAACTTGTTTTTTTCTGTTGAAAAAAATTAAATATATACTATCTTTGGAGTTTGTTTAATATCCTGGTCTGTATATTCTTGACAGCAGCTGCCCTTGTGAACTATTTTAATCTGTCTATCCCAAAGGTCAACTGTCTAGACCCTTCAAGAACTAACTCTTTAGCTTGAGCCTTCAGTTTCATGTGAAGGTTTCATATGAGGAAGCCAAAACCCTACCTAGTATCTCTGAGCTCCTGCCATCTGCATGGGATCTTGCTCTCTTCCCTCTCCTCAGGACAAAGAGAAAGCAGTTATTCCCCTATTCTTCTGCAGACCAGCTTAGCCTTCTTTTTGATGCTCTAAGGCCTCGCCTTCCACCCTATATTTTCCCAAACAAAGAAGCATCTCTTTCCTAAGAGGAGCTCTGCTGTCAGATGTTATGATAATAAATGTGTGCTTTATTAAGTGTGATGTGGTAGTAATAACCCTTATTTTCTCCATTTATTGAACTTTCAAATATTTAAATAATGCACATTAAATCCAGTCTCCATTATTTGTTAGTTATAAGAAAACCTATTTTGAAAAAGCTTTTGCAAGGTTAGAATTGAATATACTTTAGCATTGTGTAGAAGATAATGCTCACTTAAAAGGACACAAAATTTCAGGTAGAGTTTATGTCAAGTTGTTCCTTCCCTTAAAGAAATAAATCAAGACTATCTTAAAGAATGTGAGACTGAAGTCTACTCATTTGAGGTTTATATTTAATATTATTAAGCTATCTTATTTCCTTTGAATAAACTATCATATGATCATCACTAAATTATTTTTGACTCCCAAATAATAATTTGCTTTATTTTTTTATATTTTTAAGCCAATCATGACCTTTTATAGAAACAGTCTGGAAAAAGTAGATGATGGGGGAGGGGGTAAAGCCAGGGATGTATAAATAGCAGCCAATGTTTCTAAACATTTTGTTTATCTTCTATCTCCTTTGATACTATTGCTTTTGGACATCAAGCAAAAGATAGAATTCCCGTCCAGGAGTATAGTCTGAAAACATGTTGATATTGCTTATTCAGTTAGGCAGTTTCATTAAGCATCTGGGATTTTTGCAGTATTTTATTCTGCAGTCAAAAAATATGATTTACAGTATAGATCAGAGATGAGCAAACTATGGCCTATGGGCCAAAGTCTGGCCAATCCTATGAGCTAAGAAAGGTTTTTATATTTTTAAAGGGTTGGAAAGAGAATACAAAGATAATATGTGACTGAATTATAAGGCTTCAAAGCCTAGAATTCTTAATACCTGACTTCTTACAAAAAAGTTTGCTGATACCTGTTATGGATTCCTAAGTTTTAAAGTAGATAAATAACCTGTTAAGTCCCCTTCATGCAAGTGAGTTCCGTTCCGAGAGTGCATTCATGCATCCAATTTGTTCATAAGTTCAACAAAGTTTGCCTAGGTACCCAATTAACACAGTCGACTATATAGTACTGTACTGTAATAGGTTTATATAACACTTTTCACACAAGTAATACATAAAACACAAACAATAAAGAAAGCATTTTTAATCTCATGGTACCTTGAAAAGTACAGTGGTACGGTACAGTACAACAGCTGGCCTACAGAGGTTGGCATGAAGTGAACAGGCAAGAAGAGTTACTCACTGGAGGAGGGAGAGGAAGTGGAAGATGGTAGAGCTGAAGGATCATCAGCAATAGGAGATGGAGGGCAGGCTGCAATTCCACTTGCTCCTGACGTTGACAGCACAGATTCTGATTCCTTGCTGGATTGAATTCTGTCTATCCTCTTGAAAAAGACAATTCAGGATGTCTGTGTAGTAGCTCTTTTTTTCTCATCGTAGATGACACAGTAGCACAGGATTGCATTCTGAAAGGCTGCTACAACCTTTGTGTACTGCTCTACATTTGATCCTGTGCCTCAAAAACTAACAGTGCCTTCTCAAATAATGCGAATGCATGTTCACATCTTTGAAAGTTCACAATTTGAAGATTCGTATGTAGGAGACTTACTGTATTCTGAATTCTGTGTAATGTAGTCATTCAAGTGATGATGTAGATCAGTAATATATTGACATGAAGCATAGATAAGGAGGGTGTTAGCATGTTAGCATTTTGTCTCCTGGTGAAAGATGGTGAAAAACTATGAGTAGCTTTTTATTCAACCCTTCATATTTATATACTGCCTGAATTTTTTTAAATGAGCGTATTGCTTTACAATGAGAAACAAAAGTACACACATGGATATGTGCATGTTGTATTTTGTTTGTGTGTTTTAAAGGGAAAGATAAAAACTGGATGGAAATTTCCAGTGTAGCTTGTTGCTGATTTTCATCAGATGAGAAAGAGGTTTGTTTAAGAATGTAGCTTATTATGCACCATTTTAAACCCTTGTCATCTTTGAACTTAAACACCTATCTCTTCAAGCACCCAAGAATGTCTACAATGAGGTTTAATTTCACTTGTTTTTACCGTTTCCATCATTGAAATATAATTACATTGCTTTAGAGCACCTAGGTAGTAATATAAAACAACATGGTCTTTTAAGAAATTGGCAGGAACTGTGTCCCCATAGTTTACGTTGCAGAAGTTGCTAGTTCTGCTGCATATGTTGCCTCCAGCAAATGTTTATGTGTCCAGGCACATATTCAGACTTTTAAGTCTTGAAAGAATGTAATAATAATTGTGTGGTAAGTAGACTGCCAAAGAACAGTGGGCTTTTCATATGTTTTTAAAATGTGTCTTTTAATCCCATGCCTGCCTCCAAATTCCCCCCACTTTCCTCTCCACAAAGGCAAGCATTTTAATATGTTTATAAGTATAGTACAGAAAATGTCTGATCTACATATATGGTATTGTGGTCTCATTTTACTTCTTGCTTTTTTCACTTAGCCCTGTATTTCTAGTGCTGTGTTACTCCATTGTGTGTATCCACCACATTGTATGTACTTTTCAGGGAGTAGAACTGCAGGAAACAATCTCATATGTGTCTCTTTATGAGCAAAATCTTTGGCTAGATACACTCAGGGGCAGAACTGCTGGGTCCTAAGGGACATGTCGACTTAGTAACTCAGTAGTTTTTGTTGCTTCTTTTGAATGGCTCCACGGTCTATATTCTACCATGAGCTTTTTATTTGGGGAATTTTTTATATAAGAGTTTCTCTTAGGACTAACACAAGAAAGGATTACCCTAGGTAAGAATAGTTATTAGAACTCCTGAATTATTGCTAGGTGGAAGGCCCAGAAGAGGTTATATAGCCATGCTTTTTATGAGAGCACATGCTTCTTGAGTGCTGGAGCTTTTAGCAGTGTGGAAGGGTAGGAATGGTCTGAATCATATGTCTTCTATGTACAGGTGACCAGGTACCATGAAGTGGTATTGTTTGTCATTTGTAATTCTACTTCCTTATCTATTTAACTTTTTAATTAGATTTAACACATACATAATGCTTACTATGTTCTAAGTATTGTTGCATACATTTTATAAATATTAACTCAAATAATATGCATAACAACCCTGTAAGATAGATACTATTGTCCTCATTTCTATAAATAAGGAAACTGGGGCACAGAAGGATTAAGTTATTCAAGTATAGATTTCCTAGTTTTAATAGTATTAATTAGGGAGTACAGAATTTTCAATGAAAGTTCTTTGAAAATGAATGGTTATATAGTATGTGTTATTTCATAGTCCATTACAAATAAAAAATACTATTTAACTTTTCTGACTTTAATTTTTGAATACCAAAATGTATAGGTCATTGTAAGGCCAAATGGAAAAGGAAAACACATCTACTAACATGTTTAGCATTATAGTAATAAGAATTTGGAAATAAAATCCAAGGGTGGTGATAACCTTCATCAGATGCCATACTTGGTACTCCATTACACTGGATGTGAATTTTCTGGAAGGGTACAATTTAATTATTGAAACACTGTAAAATACGATTGCTTAGCATTTTATTCTAAAACCCAGCTTCCCTTCTTAAAAACTAGGTATTATCAAAGCATAAGTTAACATTTTCCTCAAAATTGATGTTGTATTTTGATAACTCATTGTGGCTTTGACAAAGATATAGATGTGAAATACGAAACAGAGTGACTTCTGACAATGACTCCACTTTCCTCTCTTGAAAAAGTCTATCGTGTCCTTTTGCTTTTGGATTATTTACCTAATTGTTATGAAAGGTAAGTATGAAATGTGCAACCAAGGTTGTATAATGTGCTGCTTTCCTGTAATATTAATCACTGGCTTCCCAGTGGTTCCTTGCCCAGAACACTTTCCTTGGTGTGGTGGCGGGTTTGGTCCCTTAGCAGGATCCAGCTCTTCATAGTTCGAAGACCCCAAGGAATCCGAGACACCCGTTTTCTTCGCATTCTGGTCACTGTTTGTTGAGGAAAATGTAGAGAACCAGCATCCCTTTCCACTTCAATAGTTTGAGTGGATTCCTTTAAAGAATATAAATTCATTATTTTTTGCAAATAACATATTGGCCTAAAATTTTCTTCAAACCTTTTTTAATATTTGGCTGGAATTGAATGCCAAACAGAGGTGACACTTAAAATTACATCTTTAAATCTATAGGACAGAAAGCCCTGTCCTTGCATGGTAGATTAACTTTTTTATAAATCTTTTGAAACATAAGCTCTTCTGCTTAAAACTTGTAACTTCTGAACTTTATGGATAGAGACAAAGTATACTCCAGAGCAGGAATTCAGCTCTGCTGATCACCAACAGATGGTCTTTGTCAACTCAGCCATCAGTATTGCAGCATGTTTGTTTTATATGTGCATAGTTTTGAGGTATTTGATATTACAAATCCCATTTTGTTCCTAAAACCAATGCTAGTGGTGGATTATTGGACACAAAAGTGAAAATAGTGTAAAAAATTAAGTGAGAAAAGTACACATGTTAAATATATCATTGGATAATAAGAATGACTCTGAAGGGCAGTGAAAAAAATGTACCTATCAGTTGACAGTCAGCCAACAGTGAAGAAATCTGTCTGAAATGGCGCTGACAGAAAATCACTGTTGGAGTGAAAGACCTGTTTACTCAAAGGTGAATTCAGGTGAAGGCTAAAAGTTCAGGAACTTCACTGCTGAACATGGTGAATGAGAGTGCTGCTGTGGAAACTTATCCCAAACCACAGCTGGCACGGGGCCCTAGCCTTCTCTGATCTGCAGGTGAAGCTCCAGTGTGGGCTCCTTGGCTGCCAGAGGTTTCCTCCCTTCTGGTAGTGAAGATTGTGATGGGAGGGGTTGCCTGCCTCTGCAGATAGTCATTATAAACAAAAGGCAGTTTTGGAAATGGCCAAAATATTTCAGCTAGGAGAAAACACTGACCCCTTGAACCTAAATCTCACTCATGGTTTTGGACGTCTAAACGAATGGATTTAACAGCCTTTTGGAATCCAGACTGTTTGTAGGTAGGACTACCTCTGTGTATCTCAAGTTCTGAAAACCTACTGAAGTTTAAATCAAATGGCATTAAAAAAGAGGGACAAAAAAATATTTGCTGGTCACAACTCCTATTTCCTTAGCGTGAGCTTTGCAATTGCTGACAGTATGGCTGTGCTGAATGCAGCCAGTGTAGTTTTGGTGCAGGGGACTTGGGTTGTGGTGAAATATGGTCTCCGCCTTTGGGGGGGGGGGTGGTCTGCGCTCAAGCCCCCCCGCCCCGTTTCAGCTTGTAGCACTGAAGCCATGATAGAGTCTTTATGTGGTTTAGTATCTGATTCTTTTTTTTAAGTGAGAAAGCAAGATTTATTAAGAGGACAGAAAAGATCCCACGGTGGGAGGGGAGCAGAGGGGGTTGCCCAGTATCTGATTTTTTAATTACTGTGGGGTTTGTTTGGGGGGTTTGGTACATTTTATCTATTGTGTAGCCAAATACATTAAAGTCAGTGATAATAAGTATTTGTATTTGTCAAAAAGCTATTATTGTATGTAAGAACATGGTAAGTTTCCTTTTTAAATGGCACAGCGTATCTTTTGTCTGGTTAGGCTGCCTCTGCCTGGGAGTGCTGCAGCTTCGTTGGTGATTGGCCCTGTTCCCATGCCTCATGCAGATTGGCAACCAACATGTGTTTTAAATTAATCCCCAAAGTACTGCTTGTAGAATAAAATTTTTGAATTTATTTCCAATGTCAATACTGTATTAAATTATTACCTTTATTGCAGTTCCAGCCTCTGCGCTTCAGTGAGGTAAAGTTTGCCAGAGTTGTTTCAGCCTTCTCAATAAGGCTGTTTTGGCCAGAGCATCCTGTTTTAAGCAAGTAGCAAAATTTTTTTTTTTTTTTTAGGCACAGGGCCTGTATTTAGGCACTCACTGTTGGCAATTTAGTTCCATAGCTGGGCTAAACTATAAGTAATTATCCATGTTGTATTCTGACAGCAATATTTATGTCAATGACATGTTTTGATGGTTCTTTTTAAGTGTCATGCTTATTTTTAAAAGTTACTTTGTTATTTTACTTCATTTTCTTCTTAATGTGCATGATTTACAAAGGCTTGCTGCTTGTTAAGTAATGCATGCTTGATTGGTTGTTTTATAAAGAAAAGCAGTGAATTTGTTCCTGAAAAGATTGAATAAAGATCCAGCAAAGAAAGTAGATGGCTCTGAAAAAGTACTAAGAATACGTGTGTTCACCCTAGAAAAGGCACTGAAAATGTGTTGTTTGTGCTTGCCAGAATTTAGTGTCCACTACATTTAGGACTCTGTGCAAGCTTTCTGTTTATTCATATATCAAGAGACAGAAAGGAAATGATTAATGGCACTAAACTAACATTGCTCGTCAGAAGGCAGGAAGCAAATGTGACTTATGTTGCGAGAAGACACCCTCAAGCACTTGTGAATAGGCCTTGTATTGTGCCCAACATTGGGTCAGGTGCAGTAACAATAATAATAATGATAATAAAATAGTACTTTGGTCATGTAAACGACAATAACTAATACTCGCAAAGCATTTACTGTATTCTAAGACATTATTCTAATATCTTTACATGAATGACTCATGTCATTTCCCTAGTAACCTTCTGAGGTAGATGCTACTATTACCCTCTCATAATTCATTTAATCCCCATAACAACCTCATAAAGTCGATCCTATTATTAGGCTCACTTAACAAGTGAAGAAATGAGGTTTTGTAATTTGTCCAAGGTCATACAACCAGTAAGTGGTGGAGCTGAAATTCAAATTTAGACATTCTAATTTCAGAATCCACATTCTTAACCACTCGGTAGGCTGAATAATGGCCCTCAACAATATCCAGATACTAATCCCCCGGAACCTGTGAACATTGCCTTATGTGCCAAAGGGACTTTGCAGACATGACTAAATTAAGGGTCTTGAGATGGGAGATTATCCTGGATTATCTGGTTGGGCCTTAAGTGTAATCACAGGTGTCCTTATAACAGGGAGCAGAGGGAGATTTGGCAGCAGCAAAAGACAGTGTGACAGTGGAGGCAGAGAGACTTGAAGATGCTGCCCTGCTGGCATTGAAGATGGTGAGGAGACCCTGAGTCCAGGAATACAACTCTAGAAGCTACGGAAGGCAAGGGAACCTCCAGAAGGAGGGAGCACAGCCCCACCTACATCTTGGTTTTTGTCCATTGAAACCTTTTTGTTTTTCTGACCACTAGAACTGTAAGATAATAAACTGGTGTTGGTTAAGCCACAGGTGTGTGGTCATTTGTTGTGGCCACAGTAGAAAACTAATACAGCCCTCGTGCAATGGAGAAAGACCCGAGGGATAGTTAAGACTTTTACTATCAGCAAACCTTCCTCAGAATCCATGAAGAAATGAGCTTTCGTAATAATCTCCCTCAGTAGTCCCAGCTTTATGGCATTGTCACTTCATTACCAGGAGCACAACTTCTTAGTCCTTATCTGTTTCTGTATGAGGGTTGCTCAGAGGCCATCTCTAGACTGCATCTACTCCATACTCAAACATGGCAGTCATTCTGGGTACAAAGTTGATTGTTGAGCCAGAAATTTAAGAAATGTTAGTCAGGAGACATCATCTTTACTTCAGGTCTGAGAGTTGGGGGAAGCTGAGGAAATGAGCATTTGAGTGTCTGCTGTATGTCAGGTACCAAACTAGGAGTTTGAGTTTTGTATTTAGTCCTCATGTCTGACCCTCCTTATAAAAAGTAGTTATTAACACCCCATCTTGACAATAAGGAATGAGACTGTATGGGCTCAAGACCAGAGAAGCAGTAAATAAGATTAAAATTCAGACTTGTCTAATGTCAGGGTACATGATACTGTGGTACACAGTACTGCCACTCCAAACCAATCTTTCTGAGGACCTCAGATCTAATCCAGGGCATATCCCAAGTGTTTATTTAGTTCTCGTAAGTCACCGGGAAGAGCATACCATTGCCAGATCACCCCTGACCTGGTGCACGGTCTGCAGGCTGGGCAGGCTCCTGGATTGCCCTGAAGTCAGCATTCTTCCTGCATGACTCTTAAGATGGACTTAGCTCTGTTGTTCAACTTGGTTTTCTCTATTTTTGTATGCTAAAGTTGAGACCAAACCATTAACAAAACCTCCAAAGCTAATTAAAAAGCAGTTCTCCAGAGCAAAGATCTGAATCTATAGTGGAAACTTACACTTTTTGGTGTTCCTGTGTGATATACATAAATATAAAAAATAAAAATGGTAATGTTAAATATAAGATTACTTGATCTAATTGCAAGTATCTAAATGTAACAGGAAACTCTGTTTAGGAAATCTTTGACTTAAATAGATGATTATTTCATGACTGAATTATTTTACTGCTGTAGACCAGAGGTTGGCAAACTTTCTCTGTACAGTCACGTAGTAAATATTCTGGGCTCTGCAGGCTATGAGGTTTCTAGCTGAGTTACCAAACTCTGCCATTGCAGCATGAAAGCAACAAGTTGGCAATACTTAAGCAAATGAATGTGGCTGTGTTCCGATCAAACTTCACGTGTGGACACTGAAAATTGAATCTCGTAATTTTAATATTATTATTATTCCAGCTATTTAAAAGTGTAAAAATTGTTCTTAGCTTGCAAACTGTACAAAAGCAAGTGGCAGGCCAAATTTGACTGTAGGCCATAGTTTGCTGACCATGTATTAATAACCTGTCATACGCTAGCACATTTATTCGTATATTTGCGTTGCCTTTCTGTTTTGTAAAATATATTGCTAGATTCTTAATCTATAAATCCAGATTTTCAAAGTATTATAATTTTAAAAAACCTTGGTAAGACTATATGTGACAGAAAGACTTACGTAGCAGATGATACTTGGTTGCCTACCAAAGAATCATCATTTCCCCTTTCTTTGTTGGCAGAAGTCCTAGTTTGGATTTTGTTCAGGTACCCAGTGGTTGCATACTTCAGGAAGGGTGCTTTCTTCTTCCTCCCAAGTTCAAGAGGTGAATCTTTATTCACTGGGGGTGGCAACTCTAAACAATAAAGTATGTGGAAAAGAATTCAGTTGCCTGCAATTGATGGATCCCAGAATATAAAAATGAATTTTTGACAACTAGAATTAAAATCAAAGTACCTAAACAGATAAATTTGAGCTTTACTTCATGTTGCTCTGGCTAATATGCATTACTATATTAACAAACATGTTTCAAGAAAATAGTTATATATGTATATAACAGAATCTTAAAATATTTATTAAAATTTTCTAAATTTTTAAAATTTTTTTATTTTTTGAGAAAGCAGGATTTATTGAGAGGACAGAAAAACTCCCACAGTGGGAGGGGACCTAAAGGGGTTGCCCTCTAAATTTAAATATAGAAAAATTTGTGCCAGATGTGGTGACTCACACCTGTAATCCAAGTGCTTTGGGAGGCCAAGGTGGAGGATCACTTAAGACCAGGAGTTCGAGGCTGCAGTGAGCTATGATTACACCACTGCACTCCAGCCTGGTGACAAACTGAGACTCTTTCTAAAAAAAATAAAAAGCAAATACAAAAAAATTAAATTTTTGTTAATCCAACATAAAATTATAAATTTCTTTTGGGGGAAGAACTGCTGTTTATATCCTTTTTTCCTTATAAAATTTTTTTAAAATTTACAAAGTAATAAAAATAGTAAAAAATAGGAGCTGCATGCCAGTAACCACAGAAGTGTTTGAAATTTTGCTAATCTATGGAGATCTGAAAGTCTGAATGTTGAGAAATCCTGTTCTGTACTGACTTGACTCCACTCTTACCATCTAACCTGTTGGCATCTTGCAGCCTGGCTTTATCGCTAACCTCTTGACTAAACTGGTTTCTAGAAAATCACCATTGATTTTATGGTCCCCTGCTCCTTTTTCTAAACCAAATTTCTTCTTTGACATTTTTATGATGTTTAATTCTGTTGCCCATTCTGTACCTGAAATTCTCTTCCCTAGGATTTGCTGAGAATATGTTCTACCTCAGTAACCATTTTTCAGTCTCCTTTACCTTGTTCTTTCTACTTCTTGGGGGTAACTCTTGTAAATCATTGACCGTTTGTAATTCCTGTTAATAGCAGGCACGAGAACGAATTAGCTGTAAGTAGTGGATACAACTTGCTAAGCAGAGACAATTTAGTAGAGACTGTCTTTTGACATAAAGGAAGGCTTATAAGTAGGTGTGAACAGTTTCCCTAACTGATAGCAGTCCCTGTTTTGTTTTGTTTTTTAAGTATGCACATGTATTTAGTTCATTGTATTCCTTTGTATGTACCATTATTAAATCACTTCTTGATGGACATCTGTCTCTGGTTGCATGTGGGTGCGCTCCTCCTCTCCCCAACCAGTACTGTATGGGCATCCTTATTCCTCCATCTTGGCACACTTTGTGAATATATCCATTGTTTAAATTCCTCGTGGTAGAAATGTCGAGTTCTAATGTATGTGCATGTAAAAGTTTGGTAGACATTACCAAATAGTCATTCTGAAAGCTTGTACCAATTTGCACTTTTTATCAACAGGGTATGAGTATCCCTTTCACCACACAATTTTCCAACAATGAATATAATAAAACATAGTGTTTGCTAATCTAGTGAGTGAAAATCTTTTTCTTCATATTTTTATTTTAATTATGAGTGAGAATGAGCATCCGTTATATCAGTAGTTCTCAGCTGGGGCAACTTTGCCCCTCAGGGGACGTTTGGCAATGTCTGGAAACAATTTTGGTTGTTGAAAGTGGAGAAGGTCTTGGGAGGGGATACTGCTGTCATCTAGTGAGTAAAAGGCAGAGATGCTGCTAAACATTCTGCCGTGCACACAACAAAGCATTATTTGGCCCCAAATGTCAGTTGTGCCAGAGTTGGAAAACCCTGTTTTGTATTATTCCATTTTACCTCCTTTGTTGGTTTATTATCTGTAATTCTTGAGTTATTTTATTGGTTGATTTCAGGTTTATATTACGCCTCTTTAACTTATCACCATCTACCTTCAAGCAGTATTTTACTATTCCTTGCCTATCTTTCCCCTTCTGGCCTTTGTGCTACTGTAATACTTTCTACTTCTACATATGCTACAAATCCTACAATATGTTATTATATTACTTTAGACAGTTGATTATCTTAAAAAAAATTAAACAGCTGTATTGAAATATAATAAACATTCATCAAATTACACATTTCAAGTGTATAAGTTAATCATTTTTGAAATACGTATCCATCACAACAGTTAAAATAATGAACATATTCATCAATCCCAAAACTTTTCTCCTACTCTTTAGTAGTTCTTCCCTCAACTCCAGGCAGCCACTATCTACTTTCTGTCACTATAGATAAGTTGACATTTTCTAGAAGTTTATATAAATGAAATCATAAACTATGTGCTCTTTTTTAAATCTGATTTTGTTTTCTTCTAGCATAATTATTTTGAGATTTATCCATACTGTGTGTATCATTAGAAGAGCCTTTTTAATGACAGACATTTCAACTAATTAGGTTACTGTTTATAAAGAGCATGCTGAATTCTAGTCACTTGACGTGTTCTTGTTTTAGGTCATGACTGTTCAAGGTATGATAATCACATGAGAGCACTCATTCCTGCAGATGTCCTTGACTCATTAGAGAAAATCTGTCTAAAAGAAAATATCTGTATGACCAAATTCATTTCTCTACCAAATGGCTTGATGGATTTCCTTTACCCTGAATACCAAAGCTGTCCTCAACCAAAGCAAGAAAGGATCCTGCATGAGTCAATTCCAGAATGCCATTTTTGCATCACCAACAGGTGAAGAAAACCTCATGAATAGCAATCACAGAGACTCGGAGAGCATCACTGGTGAGTCCTGTTGAATAAATATTGAAGTGCTATTGCTTACAGGATAAAATGCACATGGAATTTTTGTAATAGAATTTGGATGTATTTTTAGGTCTCTTATTTAAGAGATCTGTCAAGGATTGAGAGCTCCTTTAGAACTACACTTAAGATTTAAAATGAGCTGGGCTCGGTGGCTCAGCCTGTAATCCCGCGCCTTCAGGAGGCTGAGGTGAGTGGATTGCCTAAGCCTGAGGGTTCGAGACCCACCTGGGCAGCGAGACCTCATCTCTACAATAAATAAAAAAAAAAAAAAATCAGCCGAGCGT
>NW_007258109.1:503426-599071 GCF_000164805.1 Carlito syrichta | reverse complement strand
CTCCAGTCTGGGCGACAGAGTGAGACTCCAACTCAAAAAAAAAAAAAAAAAAAAGATTTAAAATGTATCCCATCTCTGTCTCTTTGTGCTTATGAAGCCATTGCTTATCCTTCTAGGTAAATAGGAATATCTAATGTTGCCAGACATTTTCTATCTGACTTAGTGTTGTTGAGTCAAGGTCAGGTGGTAGAAATTTACTCACTTAAGGCTTGTTTTCTTACATTGTACTTTGTTGTTTTTTGCCAGAGTTACAGCATGTTTCTTTATCTACTCTCTCAGGAAATACCAGACCTCTTTAAAAAGTGAGAGGGTTGATGTGACATCCTGTATTTTCTCTATTTTAAGCCCTAGTATTTTAAGCATGTTTAAAGGGACAACTATCCTTTTTTGTAAACTGCTAAACATGGGAGGTGTCAAAGGATGGGCAGCATTGGAAACAGGAAGCCAGTAGCAGACACATAAAGACAGAAAAGCCCTGCTGTGTCAAGATGGGGTAGGAGGTAGCAGGTGTGCGAGTGAGAGACTAGTGATATGAACGGTATTCAGTGAGTACCTGTGAGATGCCAGGTATTATTATTCTGGGGCCCTTAATTATTGTTTATTTTATTTACTTTTTACTACAGTGTGGTAGGTGATCTTCTTTATTTTACAAATGGGAAGGAAGTTAAGTCTCAGAAAGTATAAGTCTTTTCTCTAGCATCCCATAGCTAATGAGCAGAGAAGTCAGATTTAGAAACTAGATGTGAGGACAAAGCCCACATTCTTTCTAATATTAAGAAAGAAAAATAGGACAATCAGTAGATGAGGCAGCTGGAAGAAGTGGGAGATGGACAGAACTAGTGTGTTGTGCAGGAGACATGATGTATAGAACTTGCCTTCTAAGACAAACGCTTAGCTTTTGTGTTGTCAACAAATGGGCAAATCCAGCAAGAGACGGCCCTTGGTCGAGAGGGCATAGTGCAGGGTAGGAAATCGAGACATAAATCTAGTGGTCCTCAACAAGTCACTCAAGTCTTGTTGCTTATGTAGGAGGCAGGATTTTGGTAGTTTCTGAAAATATCTTCCACGTTTAATACTCTAATTTTAGATGCTCTCGTGACCTTAGACTTGACTTTATCTCTAGGTTGAAAAATTCAGTAAAACAATAATAAAGATAGTTAACATTTAGAGAGTGCCTCCATGGTGTGCCAGATGTTGGACTAAATACAAGTATTTTTCATGCCTTTATCTCACTTAATGCATACAACAACTATGGAGGTAAGTACTAAATACTGTCACCTTCTCCATTTTATAGATGAGGAAACTTGGAGTTTGAGGCGGAGCAACTTACCCACTGTCACTTTGTGTCATGTGCAGAGCCAGGACTCACACCCAGGACTATCTGACTTGCAAGCCGATGCGCTTTATCACCATACAATACTAAATTTATATTATGTGAAGGATAGGGAAGACTTGAGGAGAAATCTCTTTTTTTCCCCCTTCCTTTTCAGATTTTTTTCTCCTTACATATTTAGGGCTTTAGATGTACCACATTTTTTTTTTTTTGAAAATGTGGAGTACAATTCAGGGTTAGGTATACAAATGTTCATTATGCAGGTACCCTTGTTGATGAGGTGTGCCCTTCCCCCGGCAGTTTTCCAATACTGCCAATCCCATGCTCCCCCCGTCAGTTTCCAACTAGATGTACCACATCTTTAAAATAAAAATGATAAAGTGCTTATTATAGTGCCAGCACTCAGTAAATGTTAATGTTACTTAAACATTTTTTTCAGCTACTGTGAGAATACACTAAAATGTAATTTTTCCAGATTTTCTTTTTTTTTTTTCTTGCCTGCTTGTTCTGAGGCACAGACCTCTTCTAAACAGTACTAAGAGACGGATCAGGAGAAAATAAGAAATTTGTACAAATTCATTTTAAACTTTAAAAACATTGTTATTGTTACTCAGCAATAAATTTTTAGATTGTGTTTAACCAAAATTTGTGATGTCTGCATATCTCACTCATGTGGAAGCTAATCAAGTTGATCTTGTGGAAGTGGAGAATGGAAGAGTGATTACCAGAGGCTGGGGGCGGGGGACGTGGGAGGGGGGGAACGGGAGCAACTGACTCATGGATGTAAAGTTATAGCCAGGTAGGAGAGGAGTAAGCCCTAGTGTGCTGTGGTGCTGCAGGGTGACCATAGTTAACAATAATTTATTGTACATTTTTAAACAGTTGAAAGAGAGGACTTGGAATGTTCCCAACATAAAGAAATGATGAACGTTGAGGTGATGCATGTGCTATTTACCTAATTTGATTAAATATTGGGCACAGGTATCAGAATATCACAAATAGCCCATAAATATGTGCAATTATTTTGTGCCATTAAAAGTAATTTTTAAAATTTACTGTAAAAATTTATGCTATCATTTTCCCTTTAGAAGTTCTGTTTATTAGAGAAACCTTGAGAAAGACCAACTATCGTACTAGGATGTATTAATGAAAATCAGTGGAAAAATGATCTTATCTAACGTTTCCTTGCTTGTCCTACATTAGAAACACTGATTTCACCGGTTTTCTCTGTGACCTAGTAAATTGGAATACATTGGCTTCATTGATGTGGACTCTCTTCTGTAGATGTCTGCTCCAATGAGGATCTCCCTGAAGTTGAACTGGTGAGTCTGCTAGAAGAACAGCTGCCACAGTATAGGCTAAGAGTCGACTCGCTCTTTCTGTATGAAAATCAAGACTGGACCCAGTCCCAACACCAGCCACAACATGCATCCGATGCCCTCTCACCAGTGCTTGCCGAAGAGACTTTCCGTTATATGAGTAAGTATTTTTTTACCCTTTCAGAGTTTGTGCATTGAAATAGAGATTATGGGTATTTTGGCATTGACTTTTAAAAGCTTTGGCATTTGGTAGCCATTTCAGTGTATACCTGCCTTAACGTGAGCTGGTTAGCAGGAAGAGGGCATGCTAACTGTTATGTCTGAATACAGAAAGTTTGTCATCCTTGTGACTCTGAGTACCCAGTGTTGCACACTTAGATGTCTCCATTTCTTCCATCTATCATTTGATATTTTCCTCGAACTGAGTAGAAAAGGAAACTTTTTAAAAAGTGAAATTCCAGCCGGGCTCAGTGGCTCAGCCTGTAATCCTGCGCTTTGGGAGGCTGAGGTGAGTGGATTGCCTGAGCCCGCGGGCTGGAGACCCACCTGGGCAACTTGGCGAGGCCTCATCTCTACAATAAATCAAAAATTAGCCGGGCGTGGTAGCGTGCGCCTGTAGTTCCAGCTACTTGGAAGGCTGAGGCGGAAGTATCACCAGAGCCCAGCAGGTCGAGGCTGCGGTGGTCAGGAGCAGCCACTGCACTCCAGTCTGAGCGACAGAGTGAGACTCCAACTCAAAAAAAAAAAAAAAGTGAAATTATTTGAAATTTTAATATTTCTTTATATCTCTCAACATTTATTATCATCACAGTTTGGTATCCTGAGCCATCAGCATTTTAACTCTTATTGTCCCTATTAAACACAGTCTCAGCAATTACGACAGTCATTAAGAAGCATAGTTCAGGGCAACCCCTCGGGTCCCCTTCCACTGTGGGAGCTTTTCTGTCTTCTTAATAAATCCTGCTTTCTCCACACACACACACAAAAAAGAAGCATAGTTCTTAGATACATAAATAGTTTAACAATGCCAAGAACAAATAAGTGTACATTTTTGGGGATTCTCCATTATTTGCCTGAAAATTCCCAGAGAATATTTTAGCTAGAGGCTGAGTCAGATTTGTCTTGAAAATAGGTCTGTTTTATACCAAGCTGTTACAAATGACAAAATTAAATAAATTCTTCAACTTTGAAATATGGAGGCCTTTTTGCATTTTTCCTCATCCCAAAAATCTATATTATGTCTGAGATTACTTTTTTAAAACTTTATTTGGTATAAAAATGCTGTGTGTGTAGTAGCTATTAGACTATATAATAAGTTTGTAAATCTAACAGTGGGATATGTATGTAAAAATTTAAAATTAGAATGAGGTATGAAATTGCATCAGGTCCTAGATATTTTCTCAGGAAGTACTTCAGCGTTTTAATGTCAGGTTGTTGTTGAAGAATGATTGTTGTGAAATACTCATTTTCATGGTAATCATTAACTTGCTTTTAGTAGTGGCTTCCTAGAACTTAACTGCTCAGAAAAAAATTGTAAACATTATTTAAACTTTAATTGAAATGTCAATAAAGTCAAATAGAATATATTTCTATCCTTAATATTTATGTAGCTGAATTAAACTAAATTAAGACTTCTAAGCTTTTCTTAACATTTTAGTTTGAGAAATTGGCAGGGCTCAGTGGCTCAGCCTGTAATCCCAGCACTTTGGGAGGCCGAGGCCAGTGGATTGCCTGAGCCCACAGGTTTGAGAAATTGTTTGCTTGAGATTTTCTGGAAAATAATTTTTTAAAGGAACAGTAATTTTTCTTTTCATTTCCTTTTGTTCCTTGAGCATTTAAATTTGTAGAAGAACTTTCAAACTGAAATGTTTTCAGGATAAATTTAGTTTGTCATTATTTTATTAAAGTATTACAGAAAGTGTCCCTTGTTTTATTTTTTCTTTGTCCTATAGGCTACTGAGGTACGGAACTATAACTAGAAAGATGTCTTAGATCACAATTTAATGGAGTTACTTTTAGGATGAAATTTAAATAAAAAGACCAGAAAAATGAGGGGTAAACAAATTCTAAAATACTTTTCAAGATTTTATACCAAACAAATCACAGTGTTCAAGGGAGCAGTTTAAAACTTGAGATTCATAGGGTGATACAGATCCATGCTTCAAGTTTCTGGAAAACTGTCCTTTTTTTTTTAGTCCAGTGGTACTGTTTTTACCTCATCAATCTGAAAATTGAACCATATATTATATACCTAAATCATGAAGCAAATGTGCTAGGATTGTCATTGGACCACTGGTACTTTACCTCTGTGCTGCACTTTAATTTTATTGGGTTTTTAAAGGTATCAATTCTTTGGGTTAATAGTTCAATCAAATGTAAATAAACTTCATTATGAACTTGCATCTTACGAATGTAAAACTAAGTGGTTTATTTTATTTAGCAGATTGACCAGCCAAGGTTTAATAAGCAAGACATAAAACATCTCTCACGCTTTCCCAAAGTTTTCCATTGCCTGAGATATCAAGACTTGTGGGTTTGAGTCATTATGATGTATCCTGGCAGGCTGTCCAGGCTGTTCAGCTCCCTGATGTTACTTCAGCCCTTCTTACCCCTCTTATCCCTACTTCCCTACGTGCCAGTGGATGCCTGTGGTCATTAAAATGACTTTTTTTTTTTTTTGAGTCAGGATCTCACTCTGTTGCCCAAGCTGGATAGAGTATAGTGGCACGATTACAGCTCACTGCAACATTGGATTCCTGGGCTCAAGTGATTCTTCCACCTCAGCCTCCCGAGTAATTGGGACTACAGGCATGTGCCACCACACCTGGCTAGTTTTTTATTTTTTTGTAGAGATGAGGTCTCACTGTTGCCCGGGCTGGTCTCAAACTCCTGGGCTCAAGCAATCCTCCTGCTTTGGTCCCAAAGTGCTGGTGTTGCAAGCATGAGCCACCACACCTGACCTAAAATGACTTTCAACAACTAGTAAAAAGAGGTAGCACTGCAGAGACACTTTTTCTCTTATTTAACCTAAAGAAATCAAAAGATCTATGGGAAGGAAAGTGATTTGGAAGGAAATGTGGGCAGCCTTTGGGGTTGGGAGCCTATCTCACAGGAAGGGGGCAGGGGCAGTGGTTCTTTGAAGTCACCCAAACTAGAAAGAGATTATTTACTTTTAAAATAGAATACTTTGAGAGCAATCAGCAGGTCCAAAAAATAATTTCATCCTGGTCCCTGCCACACACACGCAGAGTTTGAGATGTTCAAAGAATGTTTTACACGCAGCTCGGGTCACTCCAGGGAAACCCCTGATTTTATTAAGACTGAACTCCAGAGTGAGCTGGGGAAGCCAACTAGTCAGAACACACATTACAGAAAGTGCCATGTGTTCATATAAAGGCTAAAAATAGAAACCTGCTCTGCCTTTAAGGGGATTTTATGTGGGAAGAGGGTCACCTGTACCACTTCCTAAGGCATAAGAAAAACAATTGATTATGTAAGTTCTGTTTAAGGTAGAGGTTCTCAGAATGTGAACTCCGTTATCAGTGTCACTTGGGAAGTTGTTAGACATGCACATTCTTGGGCCCCACCCCACCCACAGAATCAGAAACTCTGGGGGTGAGATACAACCTTCTGTTTTGACAAGTCTTCCTGGTGATACCGATGCGCAGGCAAGTTTGAGAACCAGTGTTATAAAGCATAGTCACCCAAAGCTGAGTGGCCATTTCATAGTGACATTAATTGAGGAATTAAGGAATTAGGGAGAGTATACAATTTTGCAGAGAAATACAGTTGTAGAAATTACTGCTTCCAATTAGTAGGTACACTTTTCCTCAAGCTCTGTCCTCAGAAATCATTAACCTGCACTGGCAGGAAAGGAAATAGGACTGATAATGGTCAGGAAGCATTAACTGTAAGCCAGGTCACAGAGGTTAGCAGACTTATAATTCCCCTGGATCAGCTCTCTCAACCAGTTCCACGATGGATTTAAGTTGTATGCCCAGGACATCTGTTGTATCCTGGATTACTGTCTTACCTGTGCATCATGCCCTGTGTTGTACTGTCCTTGGGAGAATTGAGAAAACTATCCTGTCTAGGGCTTGCTTCTCCTGTGAGAAAGGCTGCCCTAGACAGTGTGTCTCCTCAGTCTCCTTTTTGTTCTGCCTCAGTTCTTTTGAATGAAGTTTTTTGTGTTGCAGAAATATTCTCTGTATTTTAGCAGCAGGAACAGCCATCATTTCTTCAGGGCTGAAATCCCAGAACTGTCTAGTAGTCAGGAGCTCCTGCAGCTTTTCCTAGTTCGTGTGGGTACTGCATGTGATTCCTTTTTGATATGTTGTTGTTTTGGTTTGGTTTTTGGTGTGAGAAGGTTATAGAGTGATTCGAGATTAAATTCTTTTTAAAATTCTGTAATTGTGGTAAAAACTCTAGATCCAGAAAAGGGACATAAGAGAACTATTGAATTCTATCTCATATACATGTAAATGACAGAGAGATCAGAATGAATCAACACTGGCATTTCCTATCCTGGAAATAATGTGAGATTGCTGTGGTTGATGTGAAATGATAAGAATATATAAATATAAAGTAAGGACTAGTGAAGTGCTTCTGTATATTCAACTCCTACCATATATTTAAATATAATATAAAATGAGGATTAGTGAAGTGTTTCTGTATATTAAACTACCACCTTGTAGTTTCAGGAACATTCTACAAAATAATATACCAAAAATGTCAGACATTAATTAACAACCTTTGGAAACATAGTTGCAAAATTGTTCAATAAAATTATTTATCATCTCCTTAATGGATAAATTTTTTTTTAGAGAATTAGAAAAGTTCATGTTTGGACATAGAAAAGATCACTGCTAATTTCTGTGTCATTTAATATTTTTATTTTAACAGCTGATAACTGAAGGGAAAATAGATTTTGATAGGACTACTCTGAATAAACACAACCTGCTTGGCTATCTCTTGGTTACACAATCATAGTGAGTAATTCATCTATGGTTTTTGAAGCATTTAAGTATAATGTCTAAGTGCCAAGAAAACACTTAAGAATTTTGCCCTGCGTACTTTTGGAATCATCCCAAGTAGCATGTCTTCATCAGGATTGTGTTATGGAAGAGAAGACAGATCTTACTGGGCTACAGAAGAGGCCCAGCCTTTGGGGCTTGGTGACATATAAGCTGTTTCACATAAGACATAAGAATTGGAGAATTGTGGTTGCACTATCTAACTTCTTCACCATAATAAATATTTAAACATTTTAAAATTCATTTTTGCTTTTTTAAATTAATAAGAGTTTAGTGAGGTTTTTTTATTGCAAAGATAACATTCTTCATGGAAAAGAAGCAAAAAAGTGAAAAGAAAACAGATCAATCATAATCCTTATCCAGAAATAACCACTATTAACATGTTAACGTATAGCCTTCCAGCCTCTCGTGAATATAGACATGTATAGATTCACACTTTAAAAGGGAGAATTAGGATCTGTGCTGTTTTCCGACATGATTCACAGAGTTGTATGCTGATATTTTATTAGATAAGGCCTTTTTTTATGTTCTTAGTGGGACTGAGTAGAAACAGCAGCGTGATGAAAGAAATCATCGCTGCGTTCATACATCACCTGAGTTTTTTAAATGACCTTGTGAGATGAGCATTGTTTATCACACACATTAAAATTCCAGCTTTGCCAGTAATAGCTTGCTTTGTGGTCTCGGACATGTCACTTAATTTCTGTCAGAGAAGATTCTGCATACAAGAAAATGATATCATTAGACAAGATAACTTCTTAAGGCTGAGCCTTAAATTCTCACACTGACAGATGGTAAGCATTTATAGGAAATATGTTTCCTTTTCTCCTCAGTAAAACATATTATATCTAAACATTTATTTAGTGTGGGATTGTGTCCTTAATTTTTTTTCTTCCCCTTTCTTCATGTGTGACACAGTTGTTTATTACATCCTTAACTTACTGGTTTTATATCAAGTTAAATCTGCCACTTCATCTCACCTCTAGTCAGTCATGGAATATAAGCCATGTTGTGTATTTGTATAAAAACCGGGATCTTTCTATTTTTTCTTTTTGTTTGTGTTTTGAGTTGGGTTGAGGTCTCAGTGTCACCCAGGCTGGAGTACAGTAGTACAATCACAGCTCACTGCAGCCTCAACCAACTGGGCTCAGGCAATCCACCTGCCTCAACCTCCCGAGTAGATGGAACTACAGGTGCAGACTACCACACCTGGCCAATTTTTTGTAGAGATGAAGTCTCGCTATTTTGCCTATGCTGGTCTCGAATTCCTGGGCTCAAGCTATCCTCCTGCCTCAGCCTCCCAAAGTGCTGGGATTACAGGCATGAGCGACAGCACCCGGCCCCAAAACTGGTTTTAATTGAGTCTCTGGGATTCCTGGTTCTTAGTTTGGGTGTTAACCCTAGATTGGTGGTTTTCATCCCTGGCTCCAGGTCAGAACCCCTGGGAGTCTTCTATATACTACCAGTGCCCTTGGGCTCTTCCAAGTCCATTACTTTGGAAACCATTGCACTAGTTTACATTTGGTTTTTCAGCCATTGGTTGGTTTTCTGTAATTAGTCTGGAGCTTAGATATATTGATTTGATTTTTCCCCCTAATTTTGTGATTGAGACCAGAAGTAGAAGAGACCACTCACTGTAAGCATCTGGCTTAGTTATTTAATCATTCCTTTCTGCTGTGCTACCAAATTGAATTGTGTCTGTTCCTTAGGCCCAAAAGACTGTTTCCCTTATTACTGTAGTGAAATATGGAACCAGTTTCTTTACTCATAAATATAAATTATTTTGGAGTACAAGTGATTATTTCTAAATCTTTTTTCAAGTTTTGTATTTTCAATTTAAAACCTTTTTCAGCTACCTCATACCATCAAGCCAGTACTTTGTTTTACTTTTTTTTTAATTTTGATGCGGTACAGTTAAGGGTTAGGTATAAAATATGCATTGTGTAGGTACCCTTGTTGATGAGGTTGTTTTACTTTTAATTAAGAATAAGACTACTATTAGTAATTAAACTATAGGTAATTGCCAGGTTCATTTTAGGCAGCGGTGCTAGGGAGAAAAATTAAAAATTCAGTTAAAAGTAAAACATATTGAATGGTGCCCCTACAGACCCATTCATTTGGACACCCTAAAGTGTTAAGATGGGACTAAGGATCTACAGGTAACTTAGATTATCTACTGCTAACTCAAGAATTTTAAATTGGGTCATTTCGTAGATACCAGTTGTATGTAAGGAGTAGTAACTAAACTACCGTATGATATGTAGCCCTGTACTGAATACTTGTTGCTCAGTAGATTATCATATTTGATCCTCCTAATGACCTTGTGAGATGAGTGTTATCATCTCCATATTTATTATTGGAACCTCTCAAGGATTAACTGACTTGTTCCAGCTCACTAAAATTCATGAATTCAGCTTTTCTGCTCCAAAGCCTCTGTCCTTTTCACACTTCAAGGCAAACTAATTATAAAATCCATCTGAGTCCAACATAAATCTGTGCACTGCAGTAGTGTATCATGCAGTGCATTCAAATTCAAAAGCTCCCTCTTTTGTTATGCATCATTAACTTTAAGACACGACTCTGACTGTGGAATCATTGAAGTCGTATTTGCCCTTCTCTGTTGAGCTGAACTATCCAGGTGCACCAACGATTCCTAAACTTGTGCGGTGCAGAAATACAGGCTTGACTTATGCAAGAAGTAGTAAAGCATACAATTTGTTTTTATAGCACAGTCCTAGATGTGATGAAAATTATCATACAGGTAAAGGGGTTTTTTTTGTTTTTGTTTTTGTTTTGAATTGGAGTCTCACTCTGTTGCCCAGACTGGAGTGCCTCAACCTGCTGGGCTCCAGCGATCCTTCCACCTCAGCCTTCCGAGTAGCTGGAATTACATGCGTGCGCTACCACGCCCGGCTAGTTTTTGATTTATTGTAGAGATGAGGTCTCGCCAAGTTGCCCAGGCGGGTCTCGAACCCGCAGGCTCAGGCAATCCACTCACCTCAGCCTTCCAAAGGCACGGGATTACAGGCTGAGCCACCGAGCCTGGCTAGGTAAAGGGTTTTTAAGTAAGCTTAAAAATTATTTACAGTTTGTAACAGAACCACAGAAGGTCCCTGCAAGTCCTGTTCCTTGTTTACATTAGCTCACATGGTGGATGATCATAACGGTCAAGATAATCACAGCAAAATTTGAATCCAATTCTTTTATAACAGCATAACCCCTCACTAGCTCACCCCTCGGTAGCTTTAATTTAAATTAGGGAATACAGCCTTCTCTCAGACAACATTTTCATAAGTCAGCAGCCTAAACTTTCTATCTCACCAGGGGAGGAGGAGATAGCTAAGAAGTGACTGCCTGTGATCACTTGCTACTTTCTTAATTATTATATAATAAACACTTGTTGGTAATGATTGATCTTATTTTTGAGTGTCTAATACCTGAAATATTTCTTTCCTTTTTCACATATTATTTTTATTATTCTGAATGACTTTTTGTAAAAGCTTGGGATTTTTGTCATTATCTTTCAATTCTTATGAATATTTTAAATTTTCTGTTATTTCTAAAGCCTGTAAATAGTTGTTTTTAAAACTATCTTAGTTCTAGGAACAGACAGGGTGGAGCAGATGACCAAAACTTACAATGACATCGACATGGTTACACATCTCCTGGCAGAGGTAGGAATACATCTTTTCTTTCTTTAGTATAGAAAGCTAAAACTTGAGTGAGGATCATGGGGACTCTATCAAATGTGCACATCAGGTGAAAAGTGATGATGTCTGTGCTCTAGGTTATTTTGTATAAGGTTGTTTCTACTGAAACAACTGGCAAGTAAGATGGTTCTTGAAGTTTATCGTTGTGAAGTTGGTAGGGATTTATATTTATTTGTTTGTTTGCTTGCTTGTTTACTTAAATAGTGCAGGCTGGTCCTCCTTTCCTAGAAAAGCATTAATCTTAAAAAAAAAAATCTGTTTTAAAATAATTCCTGTTGTTATGCACCCTAGAGCAGAACTGCCCATTCAAAAAGCAACTTCGTTGCAGGTCTAGCTCGGAGTTCTCCCTTTTACTTTCAGTGTGGGCTGTTATTTGAGCTCATCTTGTCTGTGGCATCTTTCATATGTGTAGTGTTTCTTTTCCAGTGGGCGGTCAGGGAAGGTCTCACCTTGTACCTCAGTTTCAATTGATCTTACTGAAGACTGTCTTTCACATGCCCTTCTCCCCTCTTCCCCCAACTCCCCAGAACTACTTCTATGTATGCCACTTAGCCTAAATTTAGAATGAGATAAGTGAGCTTTAAAAATTTGGAGATAATCCCTGTTTTCACATGCCATGGAGAGAAAGGATAAAAGCCTAATGTTATTTGCATAGTGATTATAAGTGGAACCCACTCTTTTCTAAGGCAGTTAGATATTTAGTGACAGTTTTCCATCCTGCAGAATACAGCCTTCACCACCACATGGACGGGATTCCTGTGCCCTTGCTAAATATTGCCGTATGCCCAGAAAGAGCGACTCCCGGGGAGAAGCCCGTTGCTTGACTTTTCTGCAGGCCTCCTTGCATCTTTGCCATTGACTTCCTCAGACTCCTTTCTTCTCTGTACTCTAGGCAGAAGCCTATACTCACACAATTCCCAGTCTTTAATCCCCTGTTTCATTTTATATCATCATTCTTGCACCAGCTGACAAAAAGTCATTCAGTTGGCAACATGGCTCTTGGCTGCACTTCCCGCTAAGTCTCTGGCTCTGAACATGCTTTGCCCTTGGTGCAGCTGCTTGCAGCATACCTACCTGACCTCCATATCTCATGCCAACTTTATATCATTACCATGCTCAATACACAAATTCATCCGACAGATATTTGTTGGACTTTTCTTGTTTAGGCTCCATCATGATATTTAAAAACTATGTGAATTTCTAATTCTCCAAAACTGTAAGTTTAAAGGTTGGATTGCAGGACCCTTGTTTACTAGGATGATCAATAAATCTCACTTGATAATCAAAAAGATGTCCTCTTGCAATTAGAACCATTGGTCATCCATTTGACCAACATTTATTGAATACTCCCTGTGTGCCAGGTATCTGAGCATTAAAATGAATTCTAGCTGCTTTCTAGGACATTGCTTTTGAGTTTAGCAAAATTGACTACAGAATTTCTAAGCTGCTATTTAATTTTGTTTGTACTAGAAGAAAACATTTGGTGTATTTGGTATTTTAACAGAGGGATCGTGATCTGGAACTTGCTGCTCGAATTGGACAAGCTCTCTTAAAGCGGAACCATGTCTTATCTGAGCAGAATGAATCCTTGGAGGAACAGTTAGGACAGGCCTTTGATCAAGTAAGCCTTTGATCAAGTATTTGCAGCATGAAATAATTAGGTCTTGTGCAATGGAGGCATTTCTTTTCCTGGGTGTCCCTGAAATTATGGCAATAGGTAAATGACACTAGTACCTGTTGACTTTGTTGGCAATCATTGAACAAATCAGTAGAGAACTAATTGTACAGAGGAAGACTCACGTGACTACCTTGGTCAGTTTAAAATTTAGTATCTGGTACCTGAGGCACCCTTCTTAGGTTCTAAGACTATCCTCACCCCTTTTTTGTGGAATCTTATCTTAAATTTATTTTCTTAAAAATAAGTACCCAAATGTGTAAGTATCTTTATTCAAAAACCAAAAAAGGAAAAAGAAACTTGAAAATGTATGTATTCCATAGCAGTAAACATTTGTAATCAGTACTGATTTATTATTAACTTTAATAAAATTTCATATTTTCTGTAACTTGTTCTTTTTATCTGATTTCATTTATAGTTTATAAATGCATTATAGATATAACATTTGAGCTTTAGGTTGAAACTGTGTGTTCCCTAGAACTAAAATCAGTACTCCTAGGAAGACATGCACAATGATATACCTCTTAAAAAGACAAGCCCTTGGGATAAGAATTTGAAATAGGGAATCTATTCTGATACTTTGAAGGTTCTTCAGTTTTGTTTTGTTTTCTTTTCTTTTTTTTTTTTTTTTTTTAAGTTGGAGTCTCACTCTGTTGCCCAGACTGGAGTGCATTGGCTGCTCCGGGCCACCGCAGCCTCGACCTGCTGGGCTCTGGCGAACCTTCCACCTCAGCCTTCCAATTAGCTGGAATTACAGGCGCGTGCTATCATGCCCAGCTAATTTTTTGATTTATTGTAGAGATGAGGTCTTGCCAAGTTGCCCAGGCGGATCTCAAATCCGCGGGCTCAGGCAATTCACTCACCTCAGCCTCCCAAGGCACAGGATTACAGGCTGAGCCACCGAGCCCGGCTAGTTTTGTTTTGTTTTCAACTGTGAATGTATCCTTGTCTTAGGTGAAATTTTTTCTTCTATGTTTCATATATAGAATATGGAAATTGGCTTTTCTTCTCACCTACTACAGAAAAAAGCTATATTTGTTGAGTTAATGCTCTAAAATTATAGCATGGGAAGTATCTGGGATATGTTATTCTTTTTTTAGTACTTGTTACTTTCATCAATAAAACCTGATTTTGAGATTTGTTTTATGATGAAAAAAATTGTTCCATGGCTTAGAAGCTATATTGCATGTGACTAATACAAAATTTAAAAAAAGATGTGAATCAAGCAGGTTAATGTTATAATTTTATAAGATTACACTGTCATGTAAATATGTGCAGGTTAATCAGCTGCAGCATGAACTGTCCAAGAAAGATGAGTTACTTCGGATTGTCTCCATTGCTTCTGAAGAAAGTGAAACTGATTCCAGCTGTTCTACACCTCTTCGGTTCAATGAGTCCTTTAGCTTGTCTCAAGGTTTACTGCAGTTGGACATGCTGCAAGAAAAGCTCAGGGAACTGGAAGAAGAGAATATGGCTCTTCGATCTAAGGTACATACAGCCTAATTCCCATTTTCCTTTACTTTAAAGGCATAAAGTTCAGGTCCAGGTAGTATTGAGGAAAAATATGACATAACTAAGGATTTGCTCTTGGCGTTCCAGTTAGGGGGTGGCAGACAAGGAACCATATTTGCCTTCCATTGTTACTTAGGTGTTACTTAAAAGTGGATCATAGCCGATTGACAGATAAAGTCACAACATAGAGTATACATCCTGTGGATTTTACACAAGTAACTAAGTAACAATTCTGATAAGAGCTGTGTCAAAGTTACAAGGTTCTGTGAGCTTGTATAGTGGGGGATCCAGGAAGTCCTACTTAAGCAAGTGCCATTTTAGCTGAGACCAGGGATCAATCAGGCAGACATTTTAGCTGAGACCAGGGATCAATCAGGCAGAAATGTATGTTACAGAGGGGTGAGTAGACATGTACAGAGGTTCTGAGGGCTGGGAGATGCTTGCTATGTCCTTTTCCATACCCTTACTTTGGGTTGATAAAGCTTGACAGGTTGATAAAGTTTGACAGGTTGTTGAGTTTTTTCCTTTGTAAGTAATGAACCTTAATCTTCAAATGAGTTATAGATTTTGTAGTTATTACTATAAAATCATCAGAATGTATTGTCTCATACTGATTTTTTCTTGAAGGCTTGTCACATAAAGACAGAAACTGTTACATATGAAGAGAAGGAACAACAGCTTGTCAGTGACTGTGTTAAAGAGCTTCGTGAGTATTAACAATGCTTTGGTACGATATTTCCACCTCGGAGAATAGATCAATCAGTAGTTTCAGTCGAAGCATCTCAATAATCAATTTTAAATGGTTGCTAAAAATCTTAGAATACCACATTGAGCTCACAGCCCTAAATAAGATGCCTTTGTATTTTTAAGAAATATATTTGCTTCAAATCACCATCATCAAAGACCTATATTTCTATAAATAAGTTATAGCATGTTAGAGTGAAAGAAACCAAAGCTCTCCTTTTGTTAATGAAGAGCTAGTCCTGTAGAGGATATGATTTTCCAAAGTCAGAAAACTGGTAAGTGGCAAAGCCAGGGCTTAAGTGATGGCATAAAGCCTAACATTCAGTGAGTATTAATTAAGTGCCAATTATGTTTCTTAAAAGGAATATATTTTGGTTTGAGGTAGTGTTAACTAAAATAATGTTTTAAAATAAATCAACTAGAAAAAGATTGACCTCACAAGGGGAAGATATTTAATTTCTCTGTACATTCAGTAGTTACCCCTTGCCCAAGGTTTTGCTTTCCATGGTTTCAGTTACCCATGGTTAACTACATCCTGAAAGTTTTAAGTAGAAAATTCCAGAAATAAACAATTCATAAGTTTTAAATTGAGCTGTTCTAAGCAGCTTGATGAAACATCATGCCAGCCTACTCTGTCCTGGCCAGGGCTTGAATCATCCCTTTGTTCAGCATATCCACACTGTCTACAATCCCCATCTGTTTAGTCACTTAGTAGCTCTCTGGGTTGTCAGATTAGCTGTCACAGTATCACTGTGCTCATGTTCAAGAAACCTTCATTTCACTTAGTAATGGCCCCAAAGTGCAAGGATAGTGATGCTGGCATATAGTTATCTTTTATTTATTTATTTATTTATTGAGTTGGGGGTCTCACACTGACACCCAGCTAGAGTGCAGTGGCATGATCACAGCTCACTGCAGCCTCAGACTCCTGTCTCAGCCTCCTAAGTAGCTGAGACTACAAGGTGTGTGCTACCATGCCCAGCTAATTTTTTGATTTTTTTTTTTTTTTTGTAGAGATAAAGTTTCTCTGCATAGGCTGGTCTCAAACTCCTGGACTCAAGCAATCCTCTCACGTCAGCCTCTCAAAGTGCTGGGATTACAGGCGTGAACTACTCACCGTGCCTAGCCATATTGATAGAATTTTTTACTTTATTACTAGTGATTAATCTCATACTATGCCTAATTTATAAATAATATTTTATCATAGATATACATATACACATATACAGGAAAAAAATATAGTATATACAATAGAGGGTTCAGTACTCTCTGTGATTTCAGCCACTGGGAGTCCTGGAACCTGTCTATCCTTCCACGTAAGAGGAACTACTGTTCCTCTTTTATGTTGAAAGAGATGCTTTTATAATATCACATCAGTTCATTTGGGCTGTGACCTTCAAAATGGTGATACCTTAGAATTCCAGAATATTACAGAACTTGAAGGAATGTAAATTGAATTTTCTCCTCTACCGGTAATACTGTTACCTACCTTGTGTATTAGGTTGGTGCAAAAGTAATTGCGGCAATGGACTGTGACTTCTAAATCGTTATAACTAGACTCAGACACATCTTTATTCATCAAAATAGGAACCATTACAATCAACACGTTTTTGCCAACGAGAAATAAGTTTATTTCTGTAGCATAAAAATCTGTGCTTCGGGATTCAACAAACTCTTGGAAAGCATTTTCTGTATCCTGCTGGTTGTGGAAGCATTTTCTCTGCAAAAAGTTGTCAAGATGCTTGAAAAAGTGGCAGTCACTTGGCGAGAAGTCAGGTGAATATGGCAGAGGAGGCAAAACTTTGTAGCCCAATTTGTTCAATCTGTGATGCGTTGGTTGTGCATCTTGCGGTCAGACATTGTCATGGAGAAGAATTGGGCCAATGCTGGCTGCCGGCATTGCAGTTTTCGGTGCATCTCATCAATTTGCCAGGCGTACTTCTCATATGTAATGGTTTCGCTGGAATTCAGAAATCTGTAGTGGATCAGACCAGCAACAGACCACCAAACCATGACCATGACCATGACCTTTTTTTGGTTCAAGTTTGGCTTTGGGAAGTGCTTTGGAGCTCATCTCAGTCCAGCCACTGACCTGGTCTTCACTAGTTGTCATATAAAATCCACTTTAATCGCATGTCACAATCTGATTGAGAAATGGTTTGTTGTTGTTGCATAGAATAAGAGAAGATGACACTTCAAAACAACAATTTTTTTTATTTTCTGCACACCCCCTTATCGAACTTTTTCACCTTTCCAATTTGCTTCAAATTCTGAACAACTGTAGAATGGTCAACGCTGAGTTCTTCGGCAACTTCTCATGTAGTTGTAAGAGGATCAGCTTCAATAATTGGTCTCAGCTGGTCATTGTCAACCTCTGATGGCTGATCACTGCACTACTCATCGTCAAGGTTCTCTTCTCCCTTGCAAACTTCTTGAACCACCACTGCATTGTACATTCATTAGTAGTTCCTGGGCCAGATATGTTGTTGTTGGAAGTTGTCTCCACTGCTTTACGACTCCTTTTGAACTCAAATAAGAAAATTGCTCAAATTTGCTTTTTGTCTAACATTCTGTCCATAGTCTAAAATAAATGTAAAATAAACAGCAAGTAATAAGTCATTTGCAAAAATAGTTGTGAGAAATACGCTTTAAAATGATGTATACCATAAACACATTTATTAAGAATGTCTTTCAATATCAAACGGCAAATTTCAACTCACAAAAACTGCAATTACATTTGCACCAATCTAATACTTTAAAAAACAGGAGAAATGACTTGCCCAAGAGCTCAGATCCAGGTCTCCTAACTCCATACTGCCATCCTTTGAAATGGTAGACTTTCTGCCCATTTGAAAATAGTTTTATGTGACACTGAGGAATAGTTTCTCTGTTTGTGTTTAGATATCGACATTTTCCTAAGAAATAAAGAAAGAATAAATTCCCAGTGGAATTCTGAAGGTTCTGTTTCACATGCATGCAAGAGTGCTAGGTTGTGAGAATTACTCTGGAGAAAACTCTCCCTCCTGCAGAAGCATCTCCATGACTTTATCACATTGTATTATAGTCTGTGACTGTCTGTTCTCGAAATGTTCCTTTGTTAGGTTTGTTAAGGTTAATTTTCATTGCTTGTGGAATTTTATTTCTGTCTCTGAAGAGTTCTCAGATAAATAAATGAGATCTCTTCTTAGCATTTGCAAAAATATAAAATTCATCTAGCTCTCCTTTCATCCTCTTGACCTTTACAAAGAAAAAAAAGGAGCAAAACTTTTAGCCTGCTTGCCTTTGTAAGTCATCTGTCTTTAGCTCCATTGCCTCCTGCTTAATTCCCAGCATAATCCTATTTCAGAAGAGTCTTTATTTTTCTCTATTGGTTTTGCTGGGTTTATTTTTTTATGAAGGAAAAATTTATTCATGATAGTCCAGTGCTTATTATAAAACAAGATTTGGTTCACAGGCCATTGTTAGCCAGCCCCTGTATTACATTTATGTTAATTTTTATGTTTTTATTTTGCTTCCAAGGTGAAACAAATGCTCAGATGTCCAGAATGACTGAAGAATTGTCAGGGAAGAGTGATGAACTGATTCGGTACCAAGAAGAGATCTCCTCTCTCTTGTCTCAGATTGTAGAACTTCAGCACAAACTTAAGGAAGTAGGTTCATTCATTCACTCAGCAGATGTTTGTTGAGCACTAATGTAGGCCCTCACACCCTGCTAAGTTTAATGCTAGATAATACATTCAGCAATATTTACATGGCCCTGCCCTTTTAAAAGCCTTAGCCTGGTTGTTGTTTTAATCTCGTTTACATCATATAATATATCTTGGAAAACTACTTTCAGGTCACTATTTCTCTTTGTAAAATGGGCATAGATTTTCCTTAGAAAGTTGTGGTGTGGATTCTTGACTTAACGCTCATTGTCCTCTGAAGACTTTGATGGGTTTGTTGCTCTTATTAAGCTTTTAATAGGCCTTAAGACTATTTCCAGAGGGAATCTCTTAAGAGATCTTTAAAAAAGAGAAAGTAGCTATATTTTATATGAAGAGGCTTCACATGTCTCTTTTAATATGTTGTTAGCATGTGATTGAGAAGGAAGAACTACGACTTCACCTGCAAGCTTCCAAAGATGCTCAACGACAACTGACAATGGAGGTAATAAAATCTTTCTTTATCTTGTATAATTCAGGAGGGAAAGGACTGAACAATTTCTAAAGGAGATTGATCAAATTTAAAAAGCAACAGGCCAGGCTCGGGTGGCTCAGCCTGTAATACCAGCACTTTGGGAGGCCAAGGTGAGTGGATTGCCTCAGCCTGCGGGTTCAAAACCAGCCTGGGCAACTTGACAAGACCTCGTCTCTACAATAAATCAAAAATTATCTGGGTATGGTAGCACAAGCCTGTACTTCTGCCTACTTGGAAGGCTGAGGTGGGAGGATCACTGGAGCTCAGCAGGTCGATGCTGGGGTGGCCATGATGTGCCACTGTACTCCAGCCTGGGCGATAGAGTAAGACTCTGACACACACACACACAAAAAAAAACAGCAACAACTACAAAAGATTTAGATGAAATTATGAAATCTAACTAAAGCATTGTAAAAATCCTGTCCTAAAACTGGTAACATGGCAACTTCCTTCTTGATTAATAGAGAAAAACTTGACTTTTATAGATAAGATTCTTTAGGAATGTGTGACCCTTTTACCAGTCAGCCTTAACTAGCTCAATAGTTTTTAAAATAAGATAATTTCTAATATAATAGTAAGTGCTTTTGCAGGGATGTCAGGAAAGGTAGTAAAAATCTTACTTTTTTTTTAGTTGTAGTCTCACTCCGTTACCCAGGCTGGAGTTCAGTGGCATGCTCACAGCCAACCCAGCATCCACCTGCTGGACTCCGGCGATCCTTCCGCCTCAGCCTTCCAAGGAACTGGAACTATAGGCGTGTGCTACCACGACTGGCTAATTTTTGATTTACTGTAGAGACTAGGTCTCGCCAAGTTGCCTGGCTGGTCTCAAACCCACAGGCTCAAGCAATCCACTCGCCTTGGCCTCTCAAAGTGTTGGGATTACAGGCTGAGCCACTGAGCCCTCTATCTATATAAAATTGTATATATTAGCTACAATTTTGTGATTCTTTATCATGCAAAAGAGTCACCCAGGAGAGCAAGTTTTTTGTTTTTTGTTTTTGAGTTGGAGTCTCACTGTGTCTCCCAGACTGGAGTGCAGTGGCGGCTCCTGACCACCGCAGCCTCAACCTGCTGGGCTCCAGTGAACCTTCTGCCGCAGCCTTCCAAGTAGCTGGAATTACAGGCGCGTGCTACCATGCCCAGTTAATTTTTTGATTTATTATAGAGATGAGATCTCGCCAAGTTGCCCAGGCGGGTCGAGAACAAGTTTTAAATGGGATTTCTGGCACCATCCCAAGTTTCAAATTCAGGTGGTCTAGAATGAGGACCTGGAATCTGCATGTTTAATAAGACTTTTCAGCCCCGATGATTTTGATAAACTGGTGCACATATTGCAAATAAAGAAATTTTGCAGTTATAATGTACTCTGAGAATTGCGTTCTCTTTTATCAGACCTGTGTCTCTAGCTATAAAGAAGGCTCTGAAATAAGGGGGATAAACTACTGTTTAGGATGATTGAGCACCCTGACATCATATGATAGTTTGTAAACTCTTGATCTTGTCTCTAATAGACTTCAGAGTAATGTTTTTTAATAAGATTAATATGCTAGACATACCTTGACTGTAGCTATGTTACATCATCTATACATTTTTTAGGATATGAAGCATTAACTATTGAATTGACAATTCTGGTAGGCTCGTCTACATTTCAGATTTTTAGGAAGTCACATTTATGTGTAATTTTGGCCAAGACACCCCTCATTCTGGCAGCTTGAAATATATATACTCTCCTTGTTTAGTTTGTTTCAGAGTTTTGTGTTGGTATGGTATTCGGAAAGTTAGCTAACCCTCTGGATAAAATTAATACTTATCCCAAGAGGGTTTGGTTTTTTCCCCTAATGCTGTTTTGAGATAGTAAAGCACCTGCCATCCTTTCTTTTAGCTGCATGAGTTACAAGACAGGAATATGGAGTGTCTGGGAATGTTGCATGAATCCCAGGAAGAAATAAAGGAACTGCGTAGCAGAGCTGGCCCTGCTGCCCATCTCTACTTCCCGCAGTCATATGGAGCTTTTCCTGGGGTAAGGACTGGGACAATACGGTGTATGTAAAGAAGTGTGTTTCTGATTAGATTGTCCTAAAACTGATAAGGTTTATGGTGATATAAAACATCTTAAAGAGGGAACAAGGTTTGTCCTTATTTCTGGAATTAAATCATTTAGGCCTTAATTTGTATATCCTTCCTTAATACTCTTAGGTGTTCTAACAGATAACCCTCCAGATTTGTTGTAATATGTGAGATGAATCCTGAGGAAATTAGGTTTAGGATTGTGTACCACAGAACTACTTAAATTTGGGTTGTCTTACCCTGGGCTCGCCACCTGCCACAAAATGATGCTCTGAACATCTTAAACCTCTCTGAATAAATCTTGAGTTTCTTGGTATGTTTAACTCCAGTTAGAATGTAAACTCTATGAGAACTGGAATCATATTTGCTAAGTTCATTAATAAACAGTATTTTTTGGTTAAAGAAATTGATAAAAAACTGCTGAGTTTATGCCAGAATTTGTAATGTTGACTCAAAGCATTATTTTAACAATCTGAATCTTAAACATTTATCTGCAATCCTGTGAAATTTTTTAAAAGACTGAAACTATAAATTGTAATAGACTTTCTTAAGAATATGAGGGCAGGACTTTGTTTTTTAATTTTTAATTTTGAAATAATTTTAAATTGAGAATAAAGTTTCAGGAGTAGTGTAAAGAACTCTCATATTATTTGCCTAGATTCTTCCATTTTTAACATATTACTGCTTTTACCATATCATTCTCTAATTTTTTTTTTTATGGGCCATTTAACAGTAAATTGTAGATATACCCTGTTACCACTAGGCTTAAGTGTGTATTTACTAAAAACAAGGACGCTTTTAAGGGCACTCTCCTACATAACCACACTACAGCCATCAACATCCAGAAGTTGATACTGATACAGTACTGTCCTCTAATCCTCAGAGCCCATCCAGATTTTGCCAGCTGTCCCAATAATGTCCTTTAAAGACTACCTTGCATTTAGTTGTTCGCATCTGGGACAGTTCTGTCTTTATGTCTCTCTCATAACCTTTGTAGAATGCCCTCAGTTTAGGTTTATCTGATGTGTCCTCACGATTAGATTCGGCTAATGCAGTCTTGGCAGAAGTAATTCCATGTTATTCTAGGGCATCATATCAGAAGGTAGATAGTGTCTTTTGAACCTATCGGTGATGTTAAGGAACTTTTATATCTTGATTTAGCTGGTTGTCTGCCAATATTTTTCACATTAAAGTCACTTAACGATAACTCATAGTTAATTAAATTCATACTGCTGATCCACTTGCTAGTGATGAAAATCAGCAGATACTATTTTAACCACGTGATCAAGGTTAATATTTTGTGGGGAGATACTTTTAGGCTAAATATCCTGTTCCTCATCAATCTTGTACCCACTAATTTAGACCAATTGGTGGTTCTTATCTGACTCAGTTATTACTGTGGTTACCAAATAGTGATCTCCTAATTCCACAATTTTTCAACATTTATTAATTGGCATTCTCCTATAAGTTAGAGCTTTTCTGTCCCATTGATTTATTCATTTGTTTATGTAGGTATGTCAGTATGGACTCATGGATTCCTATTATATTTAGTGGGTTATAAACCATTATTATTGTTGTTGTTTATTTTGATATTCCAATTGTCTCCCAAATGGCTAGTGGGATTTTCTTTAAGCTCATCTTGTACTTTTTGTCCCAGCCCTGGAATCAATCATTTCTCCAAAGAGCTTTGGTTCCTTTTATTGAGGAATGGTATTTAGCATCTAAGATCTATGTGCTGGGTGTGCCTGCTGATCACCATCCTGGAGTATCATGGCTTCCAGTCTCTCTCATCAGACAGAACTCAAAAATACGTATTTTTCATATGTATACCCACATAAAGCGTGTGTCTCTCTCATTTCATCCATGCTTCTGTTCATCTATCTGCATACATTAAGAGTCGTGCATTCATTTCCAGTCATCTTCAGCCCAGCCCCACAGCATGGCTCCTATGCTAGTTGAATTCTCATCTCTGACCAAAGAAAAAGGAAACTTGCTTAATTTTTTTAGTGATTTTTTTTTTTACTATTATAAAAGTCGTACATGTTTGTTATAGAAAAGCTAGAACTTACAGAAAAGCAAAAATAAATTTTTAAGTACCATTAAATCCCATTCTCCACAGAATCACTGTTAATACTTGGTTTATGGCCTTTCAGAACGTTTTGTTTTTCTGAATACATATATAATTTTTTTAATCTATCATACTGGTTTTTTTTACTGATTTCTTGTTAAAAAAAAAATCGTTTTTTTTTTTGAGTTGGAGTCTCACTCTGTCACCCAGACTGGAGTGCAGTGGCTGCTTCCGGCCACCTCAGCCTCTACCTGCTGGGCTCCGGCGATCCTTCTGCCTCAGCCTTCCAAGTAGCTGGAACTACAGACGCGCGCTACCACGCCCGGCTAATTTTTTAATTTATTATAGAGATGAAGTCTTGCCAAGTTGCCCAGGCGGGTCTCGAACCCATGGGCTCAGGCAATCCACTCACCTCAGCCTCCCAAAGCACGGGATTACAGGCTGAGCCACTGAGCCCGGCTAAAAAAAATCTTAAAAAGGTAAATGGGTTCTTGTTTAAAGGTTATGTTTTCAGAATGTCTCTTTTTCTCCTGAATTTTAGCCTGTGACTTTTTCTTGTGTTTTATTTTGACACCAAAAGTATAGGATTGTAGAAGCTATCAATTAATTAAGGGCAATAATCACTTTAGGAATCTTACACTCTTTTTCTTAGGAATCTTTGGCAGCTGAGATTGAGGGGACCATGCGTAAAAAGTTTAACTTGGATGAAGAATCTTCTCTCTTTAAGCAAAAGTAAGTACATATCACATGTGGTTACTCAGCCATTGGAATGGAACTTTTAAAAAAGCCATAATCCAAAGTGATAAATATTCTAAGATTCCATAGTATTTGCTTACAAGTCAGTTTTCTCCTCACAATGTCCTCATTTGTGAGAAAGTTCTCTTGTTCTAAAGTTTATTTCCCAATGACTTCTCCTGAAGTGTAGCAGCTCCTCAGGGCAGCTTTATTTTTAATGAACTGCAAATCTATGTCTCTTTTCTAAACACTCTGGTGACTGGCAGTCATAGTAACGAGCACTTCCATTTTCTACAGAGCCCAACAAAAACGGGTATTTGATACCGTCAAGGTTGCCAATGACACACGGGGCCGCTCTGTCTCATTCCCCGCCCTGCTCCCCATCCCTGGCTCCAACCGTTCAAGTGTCATCATGACAGCAAAACCTTTTGAGTCTGGCTTACAGCAAACAGAAGACGATGAAAAGCTCCTGAGCCAGAGGAGCAACTTGGAGGAGGCTACAGGGTAAGAAACGTAGGTCATGGCAGTGATTCTGCATTTCCTTGGGGTGTTGACATACCAGATTCACATCTCAGATCCAACATAACTCTGCACTGTCCCAAAAAGGTTCTGGCACTGTCAGTTTTCATTCACTTACGATGCACTATATCAGTATTTGTAAGATAAATCATTGATTTAAGTTTTTAGGGTGAAATGCTACATTTAATTAAGTATTAAAAATGGAGCTTGTGTTTAACTCTAAAATTTTGTACTACTTTATTTTTCAGTGTTGCACAGTTTGAGTCTAAATTTTCATGTTCAAAGTCAAATTTGTTTAAAATATCTTTGCTCACTGGCATAAATGCATCAGATGACACTTTCTCATAACCATGCTCATAATCTCAACCACTTTGGTGCTTTCTGTGTATAAACGATAAGTTTAAATACACATTGAGGAAAACGAAGTTGCTCTTAATTTTCTATTTGTTTAAATTTAGATTTTTTTCCTTGTTTTCATTAATTCAGTACATTAAACTACATATAAGTGAAAATTAAGTCGCTTTAATGAAAAGTCCACTGAAAACCTTCAAGAGACATATGCTTGGCGCTTGAGGGAAATCCTTCCCAATGTAGCATCATTCCCATATGCCTCACCTGTCATGGTCGGAGCTTTGCACCCACAGTATCCATGTTTGTCTCTCCTGCCTCACTGTTGCACTGTTCTCATAGGACAGTAGCCAGAAGCAATTGCAGCTCAGCTTGCTACTCTTCCTTTTGCTTTTAATTATAGGATACTTTCCTGTTTCAAAAATGTGGAAGTGAGAAAGCGGGCATCAGAGAACTATGCAAATGCAGTATTATACAAATCTTGTTGTTTTCTTTTAAAATTTCTGCAGTACATATTCATTGGGAAGTCTGTAGCCCAAAGTAAATTGAATTGTTTTATTTTTGCAACTGATGGCATGTCACAGTTTAATAGGTAGCATTTTTTCCTTTCATCATAGTACATAAAATAATGGTACCTCGTAAAATCATTGATATAGATACAGTGAATGATAATATTTACTTTTGTGACTAATCTGAATGCACAGATGGTTGTATCTGTAGTTTCATCAATTAAATGATATAGAAAAGTTAGTAAACACAATATTGCAATAAAATATTTTTTGTCTCTCTGAAATCATTTGAAATGATCTGTAGAAGTAGTGATTTGGGGCCGGGCGCAGTGATTCACGCATGTAATCCCAGCACGTTGGGAGGCAGAGGCAGGATTGCCTGAGCCCAGAGGTTCAAGACTAGCCTGGGAAACTTGGCGAGAACTCGTCTCTACAACAGATCAAAAAACGAGCCAGGCATGGTGGCATGCACCTGTAGTTCCAGCTTCTTGGAAGGCTGAGGTGGAATAATCGACTGAGCCTAGCAGGTCGAGGTTGTGGTGGCGGTGACCATGCCACTGTACTCCAGCCTGGGCAACAGAGTGAGACTCTGACTCAAAAAAAAAGAAATGGTGATTTGGGTTTGCCATTATTGTTTAAAATACAATGTTTTTAAGGTCAGTCTCTTGAACGTTCACTATTATGGAAAGGAGAGATCGGGATTACACTCATGAACCTTAAGATCTAATCTGTGAATGTGGTTTTCCTGTAGAAACTCCCAGATCATGGGCCACCCAGGGCCCTCCAGAGACAGTGACCTGGCTGCAGCCCTGCATCGCCTCAGCCTGCGCCGACAGAACTACTTAAGCGAGAAGCAGTTCTTTGCTGAAGAGTGGGCGCGGAAGATGCAGGTTCTGGCTGACCAGAAGGAAAGAACCAGTGGCTGCATCACCCCCACAGAGAGCCTCGCCTCCCTCTGCACCAGCCAGTCGGAGATCACTGACCTCAGCAGCACAAGTTGCCTTCGAGGTTTTATGCCAGAAAAATTACAAATTGTCAAGCCCCTTGAAGGTAATAAATCAGCAAGGGCCCTTTCCAAGCTCTGTGGCTTATCGGAAGTTCCTTTCTCTGAAATTGAGATTTGTGTTGTAATTATAAGATCTCTGTATGCAAATGGATCTTTCTTATCCCTAATCTCGCTGTTTGGGTTACAGTACATCATAATACTTTGTGGAAAATTAAGGAATGAAGAGGTCTGCATTCTCTAAGTCATCAGCCATCAGTTCTCTTCAGATATTTTTAAATCTAAATGTAGGGAGAGGAAGAGTAGTCTTTTCGACTCTGCTTAGGAATAGCATGGAGAGCAGTTTTTATGATCAGATAAATGGAAAATGAGACATAAAAATGATCTAGGAGTAATACTACTCTACTTTCCTCTTCAAAAGTGTTCTTTACCCAAAGTATAACTGACTTTGAGGTGTGTGTGCCTGTGTTTTTCTTTTTTCAGTTCAGTTTCTGTTCTCTCTTAAGATAGAAGTTGAATTCAAAATAAATTTCTTTGTTTTATGGAATATTGACAATCACTGAATGCTCCTCTGACATTATTGTAAAAGAGTTCTGCATTAAATAAGGTTTTGAGTTGGTGACCTGTAAATACCCCTCAGACTCAAAGAGGTTGTATTCATTAACCATCAGTGCAGGTATTTGTGGGAGTTGCTGTTTTTACAATGAAATGACTATAGTGACATAACTAGACATTGCATCTGGTGCGCATGCTTGGGGTAATCACTCACCAGGGTTGCATAACCTGGAGCCAAGGGGCAGTATCCTACTTTTTATCATCTTCATTTTCCTGCTCTCCCTGGGAGCCTGGGGAAAAGAGTCATGAGCAGGGTGGGGAAATAACAAATAAACTACTGAAAATTCACATTGTCTTTACACTGGAAGCCCGGCTTTTGACTTCCAAGTTTACAGGCAGAGTTCCAGGCCAGGGGGTACTGATTTTTGTCACCTGATACAGCCCACCTCTGAGGTGACAGGATGTTAGAGGTATGAATAATAGTCTTTCTAGTTCAGATTTTAAGATTTGTGAGAAATGTAACACATACCTTTGTTTTTCCTTTGGCTTTCACGTTCAGGGTCACAAACTCTGTTCCACTGGCAGCAGCTTGCTCAACCAAACTTGGGAACCATTCTTGATCCACGACCAGGTGTCATTACTAAAGGCTTTACCCAGTTGCCCAAGGAGGCCATTTATCACATCTCAGATTTAGAAGAGGATGAAGAGGAGGGGATCACTTTTCAAGTGCAGCAGCCTCTTCAAGCACAGAAGCCTTCAGTATCCAAGCCAGTCTCAGGCATCTTCCTGCCACCAACTACTTCAGCAGGTGGGCCAGTTACAGGTGAGAAGATGGCTTGAGTAACAATGGTCTGGTAACCAGAAGCACTTTGCATTCTGACTTACTCTGCAGTCAGTTGGCTGCCTCTGCTCACTGGAGTGTGCGTGGTCTTTTCAGATAATGAAAAGCTATAGCACTACTGGCTTTCCTGATTCTCTCCACTTTATCTTATCCCAATCATAAATAGATTGGGCAGAGAGATAGAATTCAGTCAGTGGTTTGAAAATCTTTTGGGCTCAGGGTCTCTTTACACTTTAAAAATCATTGAGGCTGGGTGCAGTGGCTCAGCCTATAATCCCAGCACTTTGGGAAGCCAAGGTGAGAGGATTGCCTGAGCTCAGGGGTTCAAGACCAGGCTGGACAACTTGGTGAGACCTCGTCTCTACAATAAATCAAAAAATAAACCAGGCGTGGTAGTGTGCGCCTGTAGCTCCAGCTGCTTGGAAAACTGAGGCAGAAGGATCGCTGGAGCCCAGCAGGTCGAGGCTGCGGTAGTCGTTAGCGTGCCACTGCACTCCAGCCTGGACCACAGAGTGAGACTCTGACTCAAAAAATAAAAATAAATAAAAATCATTGAGAATTCCAGAGGGCCCGTCTATGTGGGTTATATCTGTTGATATTTGCCATGTCAGAAGTCAAAACGGATAAATAATAAGAATATTTATTAACTCATTCAAACTAACTACAATTTACACAAGTAATACATTTTATGAAAAATAGCAATTTTTTACACAGTAAGAAAAATGGTTTTGTTTCACAGTTGTTCAAGTCTCTTTAGTTTGTGGTTTAATGCAAGATATAGCTGGGTTCTTGTTACCAGCTCTTACATTCCATCTGTTGCAGTATATTATTTTGGTTGAAGAACATAAAGAAAATGCAGCCTCACACAAACATATAGTTGGAAAGAGTATGTTAAGTCTTTTCTAGTATTTGTAAATATTCTTTGCTATTACACCAAAACTTGGTAAGTGGTAGTTTCTTAAGCAGTTGTAGCGATGCAGAATCTGTAACCCCAACAATGAGTTTTTCATACTTTGTTATATCACAATGCATTGGTCCTTCCTACAATTTAAATATATCTTTTACCTATGCATGGTTTATAACATCTTGCATTGGTCATTTAGAAAATACTTGTACACCAAGTTATTCAGATCTTCCAAATGTTGACATGTTTCATTATATAATGATTGATATCACCACCTGTCTCATCAGAAAAGTCCTTAAGTATTAGAAAGCTTTCAGCTCTCAGTGGTGCATACAAGTTTTCCAAAACTCTAGTTTTTACTTGAAAGCTCACATTTTCTCAATGGCAAAAAATATTGTCAGCTGTTTTTCTTGAAGGAATGGGCTCATTTGATTTATTTTCTAGAAAATGTGTGCCACATATCCCAGTCTTAATACCTATAGTTTGTCTGTTAGTTGTTCTTTCAAGTAAAAATGATATTGCATGACAAAGTCTCAATTTTGTTGCACAAGTGCCTTTCCTCCAGATGACCATTATGTCTCAGGATACAGCATGAGTGCTTAGTGCACACTTCTCATTTCATCACACAGAGTAGCAGAAAGCTTTAAGGACCAAGATTTGAAAGGTAACGGTTCCTGCTTCTTCAAGGATATTCTTAGTGAATCTAGCTTTTTAAAATCCTATGAGTGCTTAATAGTGAAGACTGCTGGCCAACTTGGTACCATTGCCTGGCCTTGAGCAGCAGTTTGTCCCACTTTTACGTTTGCACCAGCAGCGTGCATGTCACCCAGGCAGAAAGAAAGGGTCCCACCTTAGCAGCACTGTGAAAGTCATCTTGACCTGTGGACTCCAGCAGTCTGCCGACCTCTTGGAGAACCACTGCAATAGACAGCGTTTAGATGACTTGATTTTTTTTTTAAAGTATTTTTTCAGAGCTTTTTTTTTTTCTCATTTCTAAGCATTTTTGCTTTTCTATCTTTTGCTTTACAGTTTTAAAGTATTGAAGGACTCAGCTCTGTACGAATTCATTGATTCTAGTACAGTCTTTATGTATATTTCATTTCCAGATTTGGGGATTTTTAGTACAAAAGTCACTTGATAAATGATGTATTACTAATAAATAATGATGAGTATTTTTACATTATTAATCTAGTCTTTCAATTTTGTGTTTGCTCCCTAAAAATCTCTATTTCAGCTGCAACCTCAAACCCAGGAAAGTGTCTGTCGTTCACAAACTCAACATTCACCTTCACCACCTGCCGGATATTACATCCCTCTGACATCACTCAGGTCACCCCCAGGTGAGAGCGTCTAGAAAGTCTGGGGCTTTACTTCTTTCTTTGACTATGTTTTCATGAGTTTCTTTTTTAAATTACCTTTATTTTAATTCCCAAAATTTTAATTAATGTTCTGTGATCATTTGTCTTTAGAATATTTTCACATTATATTTTTTCATTTGACCATTATAACTCTTTGACGTAAACATGGCAAATGAGTATGTATCTTGTAAAATAAAGAAATGGAGCATGGAAAGTTGAGTTGACTGGTTCAAGGGCAGGTAGCTAATCAATGACCCAACTGGGACTATATACCCAGAGTTAGCCAAACTACATGGTTTGTGAGGCCAGTCCTCTGCACAAGCTCACCCTCACTTCTGACACCACCTGCAAATTCAAAGGGGTTTTCAGAACCACTTTCAGGTTCTATAACTTGCTAGAAGGGCTCACAAAACTCACAGAAAACTATTATATTCGTGGCTGCTTTATAACACAGAAATTATTAAAATTATCGAAAGGAAGAAATGCATAGGCCAGAACCTAGGAGGGCTCCACACTAAAGCTTCCCTTTCCTTGGGATTTATTACTCTCCTGGCATCGGTGTGTGATAGAGCACACAGCGTGTTGCCAACCAGGGAAGTTTACCCAAGCATCTGTGTTCAGAGTTTGTAATAAGGCTTCATTTGTAGGCACAATTGATTGATTGATTGGTTACCCAGATGGTTGAACTCAGCCTCCTGGCCAGCTGATATTGTGTGATTCAGAGTCCCCACCCTAACTCACATGGTTGGTCCTTGTGACATGGCCGATCCTCACCTTAAGACCGTTGAGTGAGGGCAGACCCACCCTGAGATCTAGTGTGACCAGTCCCCGCTTTAACCAAAGACGCTCCTATCAGTTGTGACATAGATTGCCTCCTGAAGCTGAGGGCAAAGAACAGACCTCTCTGGGCAAGGCCAAAGTATTTACTGCACAGGCAACAACATGGATATTCAAACATAGTCCCTTATTAAGCCATATTGATGCTGCTTCTATTCTAACAGTTTCCAAAAGGATCTAAAGCAGCTTTCAGAGACACATAGAAAACTATAGGGATAATGCTAATCAGAAGTGGTGAGGAAAGATGTTGCACAGAAGATCCAAGAGGAAGGATGTAAAACGGGGAGAGGAATGAAACTGTACAGATTGTACCATAGCATCTTCTACGGTGAGCCACGTACTTGAGTCTTAGCTTTCTAGAACCAGTACGGAGGGAAATAAGATAATGATTATGATGTCTATAAGACAGAAGCAAATCAATTGTTTAGGGAAGTGTTTGAATGTTATCCAATGAAAATCCCAATAAAGTCTATTGAACAGGCAAATCTGTGATTTTTCTATATTGTTCTTACATAGTCATCAAGATAATGAGTTTTATAAAACTAGTTCTAGAGGGGACACTTGATACCATCATATGAAGAGTACAACTTGGGGAAGGGCAAGCTGTTCTACAGTAATGTAGGAATGAGGAGGTTAGAGCCTGGGAATATATTATATAGACTGGTCTGATCGAAGTCTGTAGTTGGACTAGTTTAACCAAGGAGTCAAACAAGTGTGAATTTTGCTTGTTTTGTACAAGATGGTCCTCTAGTCTAGAGAGTTTATTTATTGATCTTTCCCTTGCATTTTGTTCATAATCTTTAAAAATCTTGATATTTTGACATACTGAGTATTTTGTGTTGAAGTGAAAGTTTATCTATTAAGTACTGATGATATTTGTTCAAAGGGGAAATGGGCCAAAGAAGTACCATTGCCATTTCATCACCATTTCCTTAAGCATATGATTTCTCATTTAGTTTTTCTCTTTTAATATAGAATAAGAAGAAAGATCCTAATAGCTGTCAAAGCTTTTGATTATTTTTAATTTTATAGAAACACATTTCCAAGTCAGGGTTGATAAAAATTTATTCCATGGGTATCTTTGTACAATTATTGTTTAGAATGAACATTTCTTGAGAAAATGGAATTTAACAATTAGAAGTATATTATTTCTCAGTAATATAAAATTGAAAGATTAAAAAGAAATATCTTTTTCCTTAGAAGACCATTTTAAGTTTCATTATGAAAGATTATATTTCTAAAAAGTTGAATGATTGTTTATCCGTTGATTATTGTCTCAGTATATCTCACTTTATAGAATGAATATATTATTAAAAATTTTAAAGGTTTCTTTCCTTTAAATTTATTTGATTTCTATCATAAAATTTAGTTGTATTTCTACAGATGTACATTTTAGAGTTAAGATTTAAGAGTAAAGTTATCTGAGAGTACAGCAAACTTTTTCATATCCCTTTGAAAAGAAATATGTTTTAATAAGTTAATGACTAAGTTACAAATTACAAATAACTAGCCAATCATTGAACTATGTCAGAATTTTCATTTTTCAGATCTGCTCCACAGGCTATAGTTACTGATGTGTTTGTTGCCTGTTCCTTTATATTTACTAAGGATAGCTGTTATTATTTCTTTAAAAGCTGGCTTGGGGGTTGTTTTTTATTCTTAAACACTGTATTTCACTTTTTTTTAAAGTGCTGGGTTTCCTTCATTATCCTGTGGAAGTAGTAGCAGCAGTTCCTCAAACACGGCCATGAACTCTCCTGCCATGTCCTATAGACTCAGCATTGGCGAATCCATCACCAACCGGCGAGATTCCACTATAACCTTCAGTAGCACCATGAGCTTGGCCAAACTCCTGCAGGAGCGAGGCATCTCTGCCAAAGTGTACCACAGCCCAATTTCAGAGAACCCCCTGCTTCAGCCTCCCCCAAACGCACCAGCCATCCCATCCACACCACCTAATTCCCCATCTCACTCACCTTGCCCTTCTCCTTTGCCCTTTGAGCCTCGAGTGCATCTCTCTGAAAATTTTTTGGCCTCCCGACCAGCTGAAACATTCCTCCAGGAGATGTATGGCTTGCGGCCTTCCCGGAACCCTCCTGATGTTGGCCAGTTGAAGATGAACTTGGTGGATAGGCTGAAGAGACTGGGAATAGCCAGAGTGGTCAAGACCCCTAGCTCTCAGGAGAATGGAAGAAGCCGGGAGGCAGAAGTCGGCCTTCAAAAACCAGATTCTACTATTTATTTAAATTCAGGTAGCAGTTTGTTGGGTGGACTGAGGAGAAATCAGAGTCTTCCTGTCATGATGGGGAGCTTAGGTACCCCAGTTTGCACATCTTCATCCAAGATGGGTGTCCTGAAGGAGGACTGAGGCTCAGTGGTTAGCTGGCCTCTTGTACACATTGAAGGGCGGGTACAAACTGAGACCAGTGGTCTGGTCTGACTTGAGAGAAAAGGAATGTCGCACAAAGGTTGTGAATGTTGAAAGGGGGAGGGGTAATGGAGACAAAGCTGGGGTGAGGCCCTGATGGGCAATGTCCAGCAAACTGAAAGTCAATGAAGAGGCCATGAGTGTTTGCAGGCAGAAAAAGAGGAAAGTTAACACACTCCTTCAGCTGAGTTTTTTTGTCTTGAAAATAAAAAGTGAATAGAAAATAAATCCAGTAATGTTAAAACATGCCAGAGCTATTGAATTTGCTAGCACATTGATTCTGTAAGCACATGCAGGGAGAACAGGGTTAGAAAGATGGGAGAGAAAAGGGACAGCTCTGCGGCTAGCTTGGAGAAGACTGTGCTGGAGGTGGGTGGGACAGGCTCCGTCTGACCCCAAGACAATGGTGGGAAGGCTTCTGTGTTCCCCTGTTGATGTCTGGTTACATTAGCATCTGTCAAATGGCAAAATAAGGAATTCCTTAGCAAAATAAGGAATTTTGTCTTTCTCATTAGATCACAAGTGGAGACTCCATTTTCCTTTCTGTCTTCAGGCCTTTGAGCCACTGGGAGCCCATACACCACTCAGATTCCTTTGTATTTATGACTAATAAAAATTCATTTTTTTAAATTTGTATTTTTGTACAACCTCAAAAAAAAAAAAAACCCCAACATGGGTAGGAGGTGGGAGGGACTTACTTTTAAGAAGAAAAATATGGGTAAATTGGAGCCAAGGAAACTTACTTTTAGAATATTTCTTCTACATAAGTGCAGTAGTCAAGGAATAAAAACATAATTGCATGTCTTTCACATTTCCTTGGAGGCTGGAAGGGGTTAAACCAGAAGTGCAATCAATAGGAATTAGGGAATGTATATTTATATATGTAAACATTTTTTTGTAAAGGAAAGTTGGTTGCAGTTAAGCCAACTTTTTCCAAAGTGCGCTATGCATATTTTTAATGAAAGATGACATGTATTTGCACAAAAATTCTCAGGCACATTAAATTATTAACTGAAGTAAAACCCAGGTGCTTGCTTTGAGATTGTGGTTTTTTTCTAATATAAAATAAAATTAAAACACATCTGCCTTGTTCTTGATAGCTGTAGCATTAGAGAAGGAACTTTTTAATGGGAGAGTCAAGGCCTTTTCTGTTTTCTCTGAGGTTCTTTTTCTTAATACAAACTGCGTGAAACGGCACAACAAGAGTCCGGGATTGGGTTTCCATGTTCAGCAGCGGCACAAGGCTCTGAACTGGGAAGAAGCAGGTCTGTTTTCCGAGTGTTGCCGATCAGGGTCTGCTGCTCATCGGATGACATGACTTTGTCCAGGCAGGGCAGTTCAGGAAGAAATGCCATTATACAAAGACATAGAGAGAAGATGAGGGAGAGGTCTTGCTATTTTGTTGATGAAAACATGAAGTATACTACTTGATCTTTCTGGTGCTTAGTTTGCGAATGTCTTGCTCCTTTGCCCTGACTTAAAGAAAAATTCTTGACTCTTGCTCCTGTGGTTCCCATCACACACCTTGTCCTGAGATCTGGGAGGGTCCTCGTGAGGCGTCCCCTCCACCTGGAGAGCCATGTGCTCAAAAGGGTAGACAAGCCATCATGCATGCAGTGCAAGAGTGTGTGAGTTTTCCGTGCTTTTTAGAATCTTGTAATAAAACTTTTCTAAATAAATTTCTTAAAAACCAGAGTGACCGCTCCCTTTCCCTCCCTTTGCTCAGTCATGCAAAGGTCAGCACACACATGGAGTGCACACATACACATTAGAAAGGATTCCAGCAGGTTCATGAGTGAATTAAGCATGCCTGAATGGGGCAGGCATAGACAGAAGAGTCCCCAATGTTTAAATTTCCAAAATATTCCAATTCACTTTTTAAAGATAGTGGTTGGGTATCTATTTCATAAAGCAACTCCAGGGTGCTTACTTTAGCCAACTTTTGAGGATTTTTCTTTGTTCCCTGAGAAAGTAATCTTCCTGTTGCCTGGACATTCAGTTTCCAAGAAATATCAGGAAGCAGGAGAATGTCGGGTCGTAGAGTAGTGCAGAGTTAAGTTATTAGATTCATGTGGATTATGTAAATGGCTACAAATTAAACTCGATTTTGTAGTGTTCTGTATTGAGCATAATTTGTAAACTTTTTTTGTAGTCAGTGACTAAGTGTTCACTTTGGAGGCTGGGCAGGGCATTTTGGCAGCCAAAATAAGCTCATCCAATGAGAGAGAACCAGATAGGTTTCTGAAAATTAGATTCATGTCCATGTTCTATCAGAAACACTTGATTGTATACTGCTGCATGCTTGTCTCTAGAAATGACTCCTGTCCTAAAACTGGGTTTTGCTGTTTTTGGAGTTTCCACCTAAAATCATTTTTGGTATGTCCTGAGAATCTCTCTTGTAACAAAGTGGTCTGCAAAGCATAGTAAGAAGAACTGAAGCCCGGTAGCAAGTTCCTTCCTGTTTATCTGTTATATTTTGGTACTGTTCATATTTTAGTTTTTTCTTTATCAACTGTATATATATTTTCATGCCAGTATAGGAAACCTCAATCTTTGTTTCTTCCTCAAGAAGGTTTTCAGTGATTATACCTCAGGTATTTCTGAATATATTTTCCTATTGTCTAGTAGGAGAGGTATCTTCCTGAGCTCAGAATTTAAAGTTCTCATAAATCATGAAGACCCCAATCTTATGTAAATAGCCTGAGGCATGGATCTCTGAGGAGATGCTAATGACCATTGTAGTTTTACCAAGTTATGTGCTATCTGTTCTTGATTTAACATCAATGACCAGAATTTGACAAGAAAAGAAATAAGTTGGAGGTGGCTCAGAAGGGCCTATTCTCTGTCAAAGGTGTAATTTTACAGTATACAGTATCAAAGCTTGTTACTTTTCTGACCATTTTAGTACATAGTACATGGTGGTTAGTAACATAAACCTTTGACGTCTGAACCAGGGCCGTTAGTGTTTCTGGACCACTTCTCTGATGTCAGATACAACCCACCGGCAGCCTGAGGTGGCAACTAAGCAGCCGCCTTGCAGAGCACAGCCCCCTTGACGTGGACACAGGTGCCCTCTGGGCAGCCAGGGGAATACTGTTGTTCAGTATCTGGGATTTGATGTCAAACAGCTCTTTGTGCACCTACCTGTGTTTTGTCAAATGTAAATCATTTAATAAACATGAGTATCTTTAAGTTTTCATTTGTCTTCATGTGTTTTTGCCCCAGCTGTTTGTACAGCTAATCCTGCACCAACTCCTTTCCATTATGTAGTCTTGAGTTAGAAAACCTCTAGGCTGGGCTCAGTGGCTCAGCCTGTAATCCCAGCACTTTGGGAGGCCGAGACGAGCAAATTGTCTGATCCCACGGGTTCGAGACCCGCCTGGGCAACTTGGTGAGACCTCGTCTCTACAATAAATCAAAAAAAATTATCCGGGAGTGGTAGCGCATGCCTGTAGTTCCGGCTACTTGGAAGGCTGAGACAGAGGGATCGCCGGAGCCCAGCAGGTCGAGGCTACGGTGGCTGGGAACGTGCCACTGCACTCCAGTCTGGACGATAGAGTGAGACTCCAACTCAAAAAAAAAAAAAGAAAGAAAGAAAACAACCTCTAATTGCAAACCGGTACTCAAGAAGCAAACCACTGGTAGCCATAAGTAGTAAACAGAGCCTACTGTATTCTTAAATAGTTTTTTTAAAAAACATAGACAATGTCTATATGTACCATAGTGTTTCCTTAGCAAAGTAACAGTGACAAAAAATGTCTAAAGTTAGCCGGACGGGATGGCTCATGCCTGTAATTCCAATACTTTTGGAGGCCGAGGCAAGAGGATTGCCTGAGCCCAGGAGTTCAAGACCAGCCTAGGCAGCTTGGTGAGACCTCATCGCTACAATAAATTTTAAAAATTCAGCCAGGCGTGATGGCACACACCTGTAGTCCCAACTACTTAGAAAGCTTGAGGTGGAAGGATCGCCTGACCCAGCAGGTCAAGGCTGTGGGAACCGTTATCATGCCACTGCACTGCAGCCTGGGTGACAGAGTGACTCAGAAAGCAAAATAAAATAGTCACTGATGTGCAGGTACTAAGTATCAGAAGATTCCGGAAGTGGGAAGAAATTGTTTTCCTAGAGTCCACACTTTCCTGTTGACACTCAGCTATTTAGAAACTGTTTCCAAGAAACTAAATTTGGACATTGTTAAACTCTAATAGAAAAGGTCCTTTGAGATTCTCATCTCTTTCACAATTTCTATATTTTTAAAAAATTCATTTAATATCCATTTAGAATTATGCATAATTTGTGAGAAATAAGTGAATATGAGAATCTTCTTTGATATGAAATTTGATATAAAATGCTATTTTCAGCATCTTTGTGTTTTTTTCACAAAGGAATATCCATGGGTGTGTGTAAATCTAGAAATACTCAGATGAGAATTAGGATTTGGGACTCTAAGCATCCTGTCTACTTTTATCTCTGTTTTCACTATATTAAGTCTGAGTTAGGCTAATATCAAAGTGCCACAAAAGTTCCAAACAAACAAATTGTTACTGTGCAAGTCTGGCAGTGTTGCCAAAATACAGCTGTTGGCTTGTGCATTTTGTGCTCTAGTTTAAGAAGGTATGAGGAGTAAAGCACCGCAAAGGATTTATGAGATGTTGGTGAAAAATACGTAAAACCCAACCATAAAAATCATTAAAAAGCATTATTTCACAAAATTTGTCTTGACTTCTCAGCCAAATCACTAAGTCATTAAAAAACAGGATTTTCACATCACATTCAAACAATGGGCCAGAAATTTTTACAAAGTGCACAGTGCTTTTGTTTGGAGGGTAAAGGGTGAGAGATGTGGAGAGCATCCCTGGAGACCTGCATGGTGCTCATGATGACAGCGAATGTTCAGGGTCCTGCAGCTCCAGAGCTGAGCTCAGATCAGGTGCCCGTGTAGCCTTTGACAAATGTAGGCTCTCAGTGCCTATGTCATGCAGAGCCCTCCCAAGCCCAGAGCTCAGCTGGGGCCCTGTTGCTAGGTGCAAAGGTACCCGCGGGCTTCCACGAGATTCCTGACTCCCTGGTTAGGGCTCTTCAGGAACAGCTCAGTGGCCTGTAGGAGTTAGCACAGCACCACTGAAAGTCAGATCTTCAAAGACAAGAAATGATCGAAGGAGTTGAGCAAATTAGAATTACAAGCTCCTTAGCAGAACTTTCTCGCTGGAAGTGTCAGAGCCACAGATGTTCCCACGCTCGTCACCATGTGAGGGCTGGCAGAGTCGCACAAGAAGGTGTCCTTTTCCCCAGCCCATGTGCAGGCCCATTTTGATAAAATAACTGTCTGCATTAAAAGTCACAGTTTCTTTCGTTTTTTTCAACTTAGACTTCATTGGACTTTGTTGTATTGTTGGTGTTCTGGCCTCCTTCACCTCGGTTCCAAATACTAAGGCACAAGGCCTTGAGGGAAGCTCCTGAGAATGCCAAAATTTCCCTAGATCCAATCAGAGAGGACAGTAGTTCACACATAGCCCCTAAAAGCCTTAACTTCCCTTCCCTCTGCTGTTCTGGAACTGGTAAAGCTTTACTCATGTCCAAGAAGAGGAGGGGGAGTCGCAAAGCAGTGGTCATTAGTGCTGAGCCTTGGCCCAGCTGAGTGGCTGGGGTTTTCCTTCAACACCTGTTTCCTTTGTATCTTTAACCACTCTTCCCTTGAGACCCAAATCCCACTTCACTTTTTAAACATAAGAGGAGTTTAAATGTACAACTTTGTACAATAAACGGACTGAAATATTCAATCTCTAGCTGGAGATAGGCTTATCTAGACGACCGGCTGAGTCCACAAGTTGCTCCCTTTGTCATGACTTTCCCTCCTTTTAAGCTTTGAAACCTGTCTTGGGGTAGTGCGTTCATGGACTTGGTGGACACTCTAGGACCAGCACGGTGGGGAGAGGGAAAGAGCAGTTCTCCAAGGACGTTGCTGGGTCTCTGCAGCAACTCGGATAGCACTACCTCCAGACTTTGTATTTCATGAAGTGAATAGACCTCCTTGAAGTAAACCGCTTGTAGTCAAGTAACAGGTCTATGCATCTTAACTCATACGTGGCCCACACTTTGAGAAATATTGTCGTGTATACCAGGGTCCTCAGGGCTCTGTCACAGAGCCTCCCTTCTTCTTACACAGTACTCCCTCCGTGTGATCTTACCCACTCCCTTGGCTTGAAATATTTTCTGCTCTGAAGACTCCTAAGTCTATTTCTAGCCCAGACTCCTCTTTTGAACTGCTGAACGTGTAACAAACTCCCTAATAGACATCACCACTTGGCTATCTCCCTGGCACCTCAGCCTGTCCAAAGCAACATGATCTGCTCCCCTGAACCTGTCTATCCCCCAGACTTTCTCATCTCAAGAGATGGCACTACCATCCACTCAACTGCTTGAGCTAGAAGCCTAGAACCCTACCCCCTCCTTCCCCCCACTCTGATATCCAATCCATCACCAACTTATATCATGCCTTCTCTCCATCCCCCGCCCCTCATGGTCCCCTCTGCCAGGGCTATCACCAGGTCTCATCTGGACCACACCACAGCATCCTGGTTGGTTTCCCCACCTCCTCCCCCTCCAATTGTCTCTCTGCACTGCAGTTAGAAGGATCGTTCTGATGTGCAAATGTAGTAGTCCCTTCTCTGAGTAAAACTACTGCCTGGGTCCCCAGACTAGGTCATTCCTGCTATAAAATCCCACCACATCTGATGAACCTCTTTTTTTTTTTTTTTTTTTTTAGTCGGAGCCTTACTCTACTCTATTACCCAGGCTGGAGGGCAATGGCCTGCAGCCTCGACCTGCTGGGCTCAGGTGATTCTTCTGCCTCAGCCTTCCAAGTAACTGGAGCTACAGGCACACACCATTGTGCCTGGTTAATTTTTTTTTTTTTTGTAGGGAAGAGGTCTCACCAAGTTGCCCAGGCTGGTCTCGAACCTGTGGGCTCAGACAGTCCTCTCACCTTAGCCTCCCAAAGTGCTGGGATTATAGGTGTGAGCCACCGCGCCTGACCAAGCCTCTTAATGTAAGATTCATTGTGCTTTTACTGGGCTTGTTTATCATCTGTTCTCCCATGAGTCCCTAAGCTCTACTGAGCACAGGAATGGAGGTCTATCCTGACACCTAGTACAGTGCCTGGCATGCAGTAGACAACGAATGTGGAGCTGGATGGATAGATGAGTTTATAATTAATAACAACATGTTGTAACCTAACAGTGGATCATGAAATCAATCTAGTGAATGACAATCAGCTTTAATTTGAAGAAAAAGAAAAGAAGATGACAGCAAACAATAAGGGTATTATTTCATGAAGTGTTTTATTATAAAATGTGTAAGATATATTTCTTATAAATTGCAGTAATACCAGAAGGAAAACCACTGAGCTGTAATAAACAAGTATTTTTTCTATACAGAGAAAAAGCGGATTTATTTAGAAAAAAAAAAATCTGACACCCTTCATAACTAAAAAAGACTCCTGCCCTGGGGAATTTGTACTTTTATAGATTTGAAAGGCTTAAATTCAAGGAAGAAAGTGCCTACTTTAGAGTTTTAGGGTTCTGTGAGCAGATCGTAGAGGAATTTAAAACCCACCATAGATCCCTGCTGGTGATGGTCACCACAAACCAATGAAGCCGGTTGGTGGGGGAGGGGGACTGGTGGTCCTACTTCCTCTGAAAATAGATCTTAAGCTTATTTTGTCTCATGGCTGATTTTGGCAACCCAGTGTCAGGAGTGTGGATTCCTTGCTGTTGGGGGTGGTCACTGATCTGGGTCTTGGAGAATTTAACTGGCTATTTCTCCAACCTCCTCTGTTTAAGAACAGAGCCCTGAGCCAATGAGGTGCTGCCCTTCTGTTTCCATAGCAATAAGATAAACAAACCTTGGCTTGTTCTCTCCCAGGAACAAGCCTGACAGTTCAAGCCTCAGTCAAGGGGCTCTGAATGGAGGGGGCGATATTCTCCAATTTGATGCTAATTGGAATACCAAGGAACTTGAGTCAGATTGTCATTAGAAGGGAAACTGCTGTTCAAGCCAGTTCAGTCTTGTAAAAGCCTTCCACTGGACTCCCTGGAAGTCTGTCTCTGCACACATAGACTGCGGATTTTCTGCTTTGGAATTTCAACCATTTGGAATGACCACTAAAGGCTTGAGTGCTAGAACCTCTGGATTTGATGTAATGTGAACTCTGATTTTGTGTTGAGAAGGAACCATTTGTCTATAACCTTGTGGTTTCTTTAAAATTCTTGATTTGGGGAAGTTTCACATGGGAAAAAAAGATCTTTGGGCAGTCCAAGGTAAGTACTTTGGGAAAGTTACATTGTTTATCATTTTTCTGCTGACTAATGATACTAATACTAATTAATAATACTGACCTCTCTGAAGGCTGGGCTGGTTCACTGGTGACTACGGTTAGGGTAGGCCTCAGGTAAAATTACCAGAGAAAAGATCAGAAAAGGAAAAGAAGGGGGAGAAAGAATACTCATACACACACACACACACACACACACACACACACACACACACACACATACACACAATCCTCTATATTATTTCAAGCCACTGAAAATGCAGATACTCTATCTGTCTAAACATAGGCACATACCTACATGGACATTCTTGTTACATATATATTCCCAATTTTTCTGTAAAGATACCCCAAAAAACTGTTAGCAGCAGTTCCCTGTTGGGTAGGTACCAGAAGTTAAGTGCCCATGTTTAGGTGATGTGCATAGTTACTGAAACATCAAAATACTGTCATACTGGTTGGTAAATGGCCATCACCCAAACCCCTTGAATTTCCTCCTTGCCACCTTGGCTGCTCCAACTTCTCCCCTGGCACCCCCAGACAGCCTCATGATTCAGCAACTAAGGGGTTATTGCCTGACATTGGGGAGGGACTGGGGTTCCCCAGGACCCGGTTCCAACCCTGGCTGGTTATTCAATAGCCTTGTCTTTTGGTGGTTAAATATGTTGAGTATCATCCCATGGGTGGTCAGAGGGAAAGGCCTTTACTCTTTAAGGGCAAAAAATATACTACCAAGGCCTTGTTTATAATGGGGGAAAAAGAAAACAGCCCAGCATTCATCAGTGACCATTAAAAATCTGTGTAAAGCTCCACTGAGTGACTGCAGCACCCATACAATTTACCTGTGCGTTCTGCTGTTTGAACTTTAATGTTTAGTATTGTCCGTAATATGATACTGATGACTGCAACATATTGGCAGTTTTATTTCGTTTTGGCCTCCCTCCTTTCTCCCTGTTGATCTGGTCCCGTGGTTATAACCTCCAGGTTTACTAGTCAGGCAACAAGTATTCACCAAATTCCCATTATGAACGAGTTGCTTTGCTGGGCTCAGTGGCAGCAGAGAACACCGTTAGAGTCCTGGCCGTTAGAGACCTGGCTGTCAGGAACCACCTGGTCTAGTCGGGCAGGCAAGACATGGAAGAGAGGAGGGCCTGCCTTCATGTCTCACTGCCTGCCTCCGGGACTCCTGCTGAATCTCCCAAGTTCAGGGATGGCCCCTTTCCTCACAGGATGCAGATACCCATTCCTAAGCAGAAGCAACACTTCTTTCTTGCTACCGCTAGAGCCTTTTTTCAGATTCTCAACTGAGTTCCAGCCCCTTGGGGCATTATCTTCCCACGTGGGCTACTCAACCCCCTCCGCTTCCTGACACGGGAGCTCTCCCAATAGGGTCCCCAAGCACAGTGGAGTGTGGACAGAGTGGGGTAGGCTGTCAGCTTGGTCTGCAGTAGAATGTCTGAACGCTTCCTAAAACCTGCCTATTGGAAATTTATCCATCTATGTCTAACCTGTGCTAGATTCAAAGTGTATCAGGGGTAAAGTCTAAGCAAAATGGCTTATGCTGAGGCAAAAAGACCACACTAAACTAAGTTTACTCTAGGTTTCTGTAGGTACCTCCTTAATCGACATTAACTTTTTACCTTGATACATGTGGGTGTTTACCTCACTGTGATGATGTTTGCTTTCTTATCATATTTCTTCACCCGGAGTAATTGCACATTTTTTGTTTTATTGGGTTTCTATGTTTTTTTGCCAATCTCTCCCCTCCCAGCCCACCCTGGTTCCTATTGCTCTAAAACAAATTGCCATAAATTTAGTGGCTTAAAACAACACCAATGTATATCTTACAGTTCTGAAGGTCAGATCCTAAGTGGATCTCACTGGGCTCTGTTCAAAGTGTTAGCAGGGCCGGACTCCTTCTGGAGGTCCCTGGGAGGGTCTATTTCTCACCTTTTCCAGCTGTCCAACTTCATTGGCCCATGGTTTTTCTCCTCAAGCCCTCCTATCTCTTCTATCATCACGTCTTCTCTCTCTCTCTCTCTCTCTCTCTCTCTCTCTCTCTCTCTCTGTGAGTCAGAGCCTCACTCTGTTGCCCAGGCTGAAGTGCCATGGCACACTCACGGTCACTTCAGCATCGACCTGCTGGGCTCTGACGATCCTTCCACCTAAGCCTTCCAAGTAGCCGGAACTATAGGTGCACGCTACCACAACCAACTAATTTTTTTTATTTATTGTAGAGACGAGGGCTTGCCAAGTCGCTCCACGGGCTCGGGTAATCCACTTGCCTCGACCTCCCAAACTGCTGGGATTACAGACTGAGCCACAGAGCCTGGCCATTCTCTGACTCTTATAACCCACAAGAATCTCTCCATCTCAAAATCTTTAATTTAATCACAGCTACAAAACTCCTTTTGCAATGTAAGGTAACACAGTCACAGTCTCCGGGAATTACAGCATGAGTAGGGAAGGGGACACTATTCATCCTACCATGTGCTCCTACAGGTCTGTCAGCTATCCTCTGGTATCACCGGATGATCTTCTAATCCCAGGTCCTGAGTCTTTGAGGACCTTCAATGTGTGAACTGGCTCCATCTTGTTCAGACTCTGTCTTTGCAGGCTTAAAGCCATAGTATGCCATGGTGAGGGCCCTAGTTACAACGCCAAACATCTACGGACATCATGGACATCCCTTGTGCAATATTGTCTCCTCTCCCATTTTCTTATTCTTGTGGCCTCAAACTTCTTTTAATCCTGTACTTTTATTTTACTGAGGTTCTGGAAAATAAAGAGGATAAACTAGTGGGGCCAAGCCTCCATATTTATCTGATAGTTACCTTTCATACAGACCCTCTTAACAGGGTCTTTTGTCTTTATAGTGCCAGGGAAGAAGTTTCCACTCTGTAATTCAGACAGTTGACCAGGAATGAGAAACTGGGAGATTCACTTGCACTGTAGTTCAAGTATCAGAGTGAATTTTCCAGAAAGTTCTGGGTGGGATCTGCTGTGGGGATTTCTCTTCCCATCGTTGAGAGCTGGTGTGGCCTGCTGAAGGGCAGGGGCATGGGAGTCAGGAATATTTGTGTGTGTGCCCAACTCTGCAACTTGCTATCCTCATCTACAAAATTGGTATAACAACAATTGTTGTATACTTGGCTCACAGAAAGCACTTAATTATGGTTTTGTTTTGGATTTTTTTTGAGTCGGAGTTTCACTCTGTCACCCAGGCTGGAGGGCAGTGGCATGTTCCTGCCCACTGCAACCTTGACCTGCTGGACTCAGGCAATCCTTCCGCCTCAGCCTTTCAAGTAGCTGGAACTAAGGCACGTGCCACCATGCCTGGCTAACTTTTGATTTCATGTAGAGATGAGGGCTCACCAAGTTGCCCGGGTTGGTCTCGAACCCATGGGCTCAGGCAATCCTCTCACCTCAATTATGACAAATTTCAAATTGCCTTCGAGTCAGATCTACAGGGTAGCATGTATTATATCTTATGTCCCTGGACCAGGTCAACAGCTTCTGGAATCTACCATTATTCTTTAGGTCTTCCTTGGGGCATTCCCAGTTTGTCTCTAAGCCTTTTTGCTTTGATTCTAAATGGCTTGATTCTGCTGGTGTCTCCCCATTTCAGCAAGAGCCTCCTGACCTTGGGCCATGCTCCCCAGCCCTGTCACCTATTGCTCCTGCTGGGACCCCTGGAACGTAGGACCACGGAAGCTGATCAAGACCCTTCAACCACCACGCAGGAACCCCCCTGGTCAGACCAAGTAAGAATTATCTGGGGACAGAGTAGGCACAGGGGGCTAGGGACCCATTTGTAGCCTTTTATCTCTCATGGGTTTCCCAAAACAGCAAGCTTCACAGCCAAATCCCAAGTGGATCAGAAAACCTAGCTTCACCACCTTTCCCTGCCAGCCTGCCGGCTGAACATACGTCTTGCCAGTGCCGCCAGGACTTAGTGTTATTTAAAGGAGAAAGTCTCAGCATTAGTGCAACAGGGAAAGTGCAACTTCTAACCAAGGGCCTTGATGGCAGCCTCCCCCTCCATGTGGGACAAAGAGCTTAAGGAAGCAGGGAACAAGCTCTTCCTGGGACAGTGAACAAGCGCCGAGGCCGTGGGCCTGAGTGTTCAAGGCCTCCGACTTTAAAGATTCCAGGTGTCAGACTATGTATTCTAATTTGGGGTCACCGTGGGGATGTCCTTAATCTAGGAGTGTTAAAATGGGCATCTGAATTTCCCATTTTCTTTGTTTAGCTGTTTATTTTTCACCTCCAGGCTAACTCCTCTTCCACCAGCTCCAAACAAGCACGGTTACCTCCAACCGACAAGACCTGCCGTCTTCCCAAAGTAAGTATTTGGAAGTCCATGAGGCAGGAATGGTCTGAGGAAATTTGACCTTCACAACCCTGCTTGACTAGAACCAACTGCCGCCAGGATAGCAGAGAATTGCCCGAATTTACCACGATTTCTCACAAAGCTCAGACTCTGCATGTAGACTCTGGGGTCCTCTGCACCCACAGCTGCACAGTCACGTCACGTGAGCTCCCAGGTGGGAGGCTGTCTCCTGTTCTCACAAAGCCCTGTGCCCACGGGTGCACATAGCCTTGGTGAGTCACCTGCATATTTACGGTGGTGACTCACCCTTTACTGACTCCTTTCCTGTGTCTAAAACTGTCCATAGCAGTGATCCCCAACCTTTTTGGCATCAGGGACCGCTTTTGTGGAAGACAATTTTTCCACAGACTGGGAGTAGGGGTGGGGGTAGGGAGGGGATGGTTTCAGGATGATTCGAGCACATTACATTTATTGTGCACTTTCTTTCTATTATTATTACATCGTAATATATAATGAAATAATTATACAACTCACCAACATGCAGAATCAGTGGGAGCTCTGAGCCTGTTTTTCTGCAACTAGACGGTCCCATCTGGGGGTGATGGGACACAGTGACACCCAAGGTGTGTTGCTTATGTTCAGTCTACTCCATCATCTCGTGTTGCTGTCACTGCAGAAAATCTTGCTTCACAAAGATAGGATGTTGGAAATGGAAGCAGGCTTTTCAGTGCCGATCTGACAGGAGGCAGAGCTCAGGCGGGAATGCAAGCGATGGGGAGCAGTTGTAAATATCGGTGAAGCTTTGTCTGCCGCTCACCTCCTGCTGTACAGTCCGGTTCCTAACAGGCCACGAACTGGTACCCATGGTTGGGGCCCCCTGTTCACAAATTAAAGTTTTTACTCATGTTTTACAAGCTTAGAAGCGTACCTTAGTCTTAGGTCTTTGCATTTGTTTTTTATTTTTATTTTTCGTATGACTCATATTTCTCTGAAAAACAGTTTTATATTTTTCTTTTCTTTCTTTCTTTCTTTCTTTCTTTTTATTTTTTATTTTTGTTTTTTTGAGTTGGAGTCTCACTCTGTCGCCCAGACTGGAGGGCAGTGGCCACTCCCGGCCACCACAGCCTCAACCTGCTGGGCTCCGGCAATCCTTCCGTCTCAGCCTTCTGAGTAGCCAGAATTACAGGCGCGCACTACCACGCCCGGCTAATTTTTTGATTTTATTGGAGAAATGAGGTCTCGCCTGCCCAGGCGAGTCTCGAACCCGCTTCTTTTATTTATTTATTTATTTTTGGAGTCAGGGTCTCACTCTGCTGCCCAGGCTTGAGTGCAGTGGCATGATCACAGCTCACTGCAGCCTCAACCTCCCGAGCTCAAGGGATCCTCCTACCTCAGCCTCCCAAGTAACTGGAACTACAGGCATGCACCACCATACCCAGCTTGCATGAATCTTTGTATCCCATTAATTTATTTGGATAATATTTATTGCACTCCCGTTTTTTATTAAGCACTTTTTTGGATGCTGGGAAAAGAGCCAGAAACACAATAATCTCCACCGTCCTGGTGCTTACATTCTAGTGGCGGAGGGTGGCTACAAATGAGTTATTACATTAGAGGTTGGCACATGCTATGTAGAAAAATAATGCAAGCCAAGGGAACAGGCTGCGAGTGTGAGGCTGTGACTTTATCTGGGGATTCAAGGCAAGACCCTGTGTGAAAGGGACGGTGGGAGCCACACAGGTGCCAGGACAAGCACGCCTGGTGGAGAAACCAGCACGTGCAAAGGCCCCTGAGTGGGAACTTGCTGGTTGTGTTTTACCTCTTCCGGGAAGACAGAGGCCAATGTGACACAAGTGGGGAGGGAGCAAGGGATGGCAGGAGGGATGAATTCAGAGAATAAAAGGAAAGGAAGGATGTAGTGGGTAGGTCAGTGGCCCCCAGTGATGCCTACACTCTAATTCCTGGAAAGTGAATGTATTATGTTACTTGCCAAAGAGGAATTAGGGGCTGGTGTGGTGGCTCATACCTAGAATCCCAGGGCTTTGGGAGGCCAAGGTGGGAGGATCACGAGGCTAGGCGTTTGAGACCACCTGGGCAACGTAGCAAGACCTTGTCTCTACAAAAAATAAAAATTAACTGATGTGGTGGTGCACACCTGTAGTCTCAGCTACTTGGGAGGCTGAGGCAGGAGGATCACTTGAGCCCAAGAGTTGGAGGCTGCAGTGAGCTACGATCCCACAACTGCATTCCAGCCTGGGTCACAGAGCAAAACTTTGTCTGTAAAAATAAAAATAATTCAGGAAAAGAGGACTTAGGGTTGCAGGTGGAGTTAATGGTGCTAATCAGTTGACTTTGAGAAGGAGAGATTATCCTGGACCAGATGTGGCCAGAAAGATCCTTCCTTACATATGAAAAAGGAAGTCAGAGTGTCAGAGTCGGAGATGGAGTTGTAACAACAGAAATGGAGGTCGGACAGATGCACTTGCTGGCTTTGAAGATGGAAAATGCATGTGTATACGTAATATTCATTTTATAAATAGCATATTAAAGATGTGAGTGAAAAACAAATGAAATGCAAATGTTTTGTGTCTTAATGGAATGCATGTCATTATCTGGAATGTCTGTTTATGTAGAATGTTTCTTGTTTCATTCTCCCTTAAAGAGGGCTACACGCAGTTCCCTGAATTAAGTGTGCATACGTGTGCACACATGTTTGGGGGGTGTCACCAGACACCCAGAGCTTTGCTGTCCAGAAGTATGCAGGGGTCCCTCTAGCTGGTCTATACCCCTCCAAAACAGGCTGTCCCAACATCCTAAGAAAACCCTTTTGCCTCCTTGGGCGGAATTTTTTCACAAGAGTTCAAGCTGTGGGACCTTCAGGGGCCCTGCTTTAGTGGGTTCCCCAGCAACCCAGGAATCCCAGAGAGGGGCATGTGGCTGGAGCTCAGGGAGCAGACAGCAGATGATAAGATGTCAGGGTGCAGCTCTGAAGCCCTGAACCTCCATTTGCCCTCTGGTTGCTTTCTGATCGTGCCCTTCTCTTGCAGAGTGAAGATGCACTTAGGAAGACAAGAGGAGAGCCATAAGCTGTCCTGTGTGAGTACAATGGGAAGAGGGCGGGGACTGACATTTATTGAGCACCTGTGGTGTACAGGCATGGGCCTTTCACAGACTCTCAGCTAGTTGCATCTTCACAATGATCCTGGCAGGAGGGTTGTTTTCCTTGCACTATATGTGGTCAGGAAGTGGAAGGACCACGACTTGAACTCAGCTCAGCCAGACCCAAGTGGGCATTGACCTGCCACTCTCTACTGCCCCGTGCAGGGACACCTGGGAGTGACATTGAGTCCCGGCCAGAATACAGCTCATGTGCCTAAATGCAGAGTCCCTGAGGGCCCTGGAGAAAGAGATGGGAATGGAGCCCAGAAGGGTCCTGACACCTGCCTGGGGGTATGGGCCTGATCCTTCTGGTCTGACACAGGCACAGTACCAGGTGGATTTACATTTTTAGGAAAAAGCACCTTCGGACAGGACGTGATTGTTTTCTTTTCTCTTTTTTTTTTTGAGTTGGAGTCTCACTCTGTCGCCCAGACTGGAGTGCAGTGGCCGCTCCTGGCCACCGCAGCCTCGCCTGCTGGGGTCTGGCAACCCTTCCACCTCAGCCTTCCGAGTAGCTGGAATTACAGGCATGCGCTACCACGCCCGGCTGATTTTTTGATTTATTGTAGAGATGAGGTTTCGCTGCCCAGGCGAGTCTCGAACCCGCGGGCTCAGGCAATCCACTCACCTCAGCCTCCCAAAGGCGCGGGATTACAGGCTGAGCCACCGAGCCCGGCTCTTTTCTTTTTTTTTTTACTATTTTCTATTTTCACCTGGTTTCTTTCTTTCTTTCTTTCTTTCTTTCTTTCTTTCTTTCTTTCTTTCTTTCTTTCTTTCTTTCTTTTTCTTTAAACAAGTACCATGTTGTCTTTTCATGGTCAGAAAAAATTAAATTAAATTAAAAATAGAATTGCCCACCAGGTGGAGAAGAGGATGAACAGTGAGGAGGGATAAGATGAAAGGGAGATGAGGGGCTGAGCATCAGTCAAGGTGTGGCTGGAAGAGGACCAGGCGGAGAGAGATAGGAAGATTATACAGAAGGACCCCGGGGCTTCAGGATGTGTGGCAGTTCTTTCTGGAAGCCGCAGTATCCTGGGCTCTGACAGCTGTGGCCCTGCGCAGGTCTCTGACTTGGCATCTAGTGGGAGAGGGGGAGAAACTGACTACTGTTTTTAGGCAACCATGCTAATCATTTCTTCATTTGTTATTTTGCTTTTCTCTCACAAATGCCCTCTAAGAAAGAGTTTTGTTTTGTTTTTTTCTGTTTTGTTTTGTTTTGTTTGAGTCAGGGTCTCTGTCACCCAGGCTGGAGTGCAGTGGCATGCCCACGGCTACCATGGCCTTGACCTGCTGGGCTCAGGTGATCCTTCCACTCAGTCTCCTGAGTAACTGGAACTACAGGCACATACACCACACCTGGCTAAGTTTTTTATTTTGTGTAGAGACGAGGTCTCTTATGCTGCCCAGTTTGATCTCAAACTTCTGGACTCAAGCAATCCTCCCACCTTGGCCTCCCAGAGTGCTGGGATTACAGGCATGAGCCACCGCACCCAGCTAGCTTTAAGGAAGAGTTATTATTCCCATTTTCTGATGAGGAAAGTGAGGCACGGAGATATTGAATAGTTAGTTACAGGTTGGTGACAGAGCCAAGATTTAAACTCAGGTCTGTTTAATTCCAAACCCTGAGCCATTTCTACATGCCCACTGCCTCTATTTCTGGCCACGATGGAGGGGGAGGGCAGGGGTGTTGATGGCTGAGTTTGGCACAGTTGAGCTTGAGGCCCACGAGGATACCAGGGAGCTCACTGTGCGTGGGGCATGGATCTCAGAGATGTGAGGGTGAGTGGTAATGGGGGCAGCCTAGCGGGGGCCTGGGGCCTGGGTCTCCTCTCGGGTCTCTGTTGCTCAGGTGTGAGTAAGGCCGGAGGAGATGTGGAGGCGTCCCTGCTTTCCACTCTGCAGTCTTATCCTGCCTTCCCTTGCTGTCCAGGAGGTGATCAACGTGTCCCCTGGCTATCAAATCATTCGGAATCCGGAGCAGATTTCTGTCACCTTAGGAGACGAGATGTTTGACCAAAAAAAGCAGATGGAGTCAGAGATCCTGGACAAAGTCAACTTTGCCAGGTAATGTCACTGGACCAACATCCAGCTCTGGGCTCAGCCCAACCTCTGGGACCAGCGCTGACATCCTGCCTGGGCCACATGCTCTGCTCTGAGGTGCAGGAGAGCCCCTTCCCCCTCCCCACTGCCTCCCAGAGCTGCTCTTCCCCCGTACCTCCTCCATGCCCTGGTCCCATCCTTGAGGAGACCCAAGGGGCAGGGTGACCTGGAAGTGACCGGGAGCCTGTGATTACCCAACAGGAGGGCAGTTGTGCTTGGGGGTGAGGAACAGATGAAGTATTCATAAAATGGTCTGAACTGAGGGTGTGCGAATTAAGAGTCAAGTCTGGGTTTCTGGGAGGCTGCAGTACACATTTCTTTTTCCTAATGCCCCAAAATACCTCTCAGTGTGTGCCTCTGAGAGATACAGCGTGGAAGGTTCCAGCCTGGGTTCACCCTGCTGAGCACACGGCCATCTTCTCTGTCATTCAAGCCCCACCAGCTCTCTGTTCTCCAATGCCACATCACGCACGTCTCCACGGCGTTAAATTCCACCACTTAGCCTCTCATTCGTGTCTCCTTTCCCACTGTCCTGTGCAGGTTCAAGCATCTCTCTTCTTACCTGCACTACAGAATGGCGTTGCAAGTGCCTCTGCCTTCAGACTTGTGTTGCTGCGAGAGTTATTTCTTCCAAGACTCAGGTCTAAAAGACCAACAACAGAAAGCACGCGCACATGCATGTGCACACACACACGCGCACACACACACACACACACACACACACACACACACACACACACACATACACAATCCCTTACCTATCTGCTGGTATACAAGAAGAGTACAGCCCAGCTATTAGCAGTGGTTACCTCTGAGCAGGGATTCAGATTGGAGATGAGGCTGAGGGGCCTGCGAGTTGAGTGAAGCCATACTGAGGGATCGCCCTGATCAGAACAGGCCTGGAGAAGCCAGACCCAAGTCCCTGTCTTCCCGTCCAGTGAGGTAGTCAGCATCTGTTTACTTTTCCCTGCTCCTCCCTGGCCCTTGTTATGCAGCCATGGTTGCTTCTAGTGCTCAAAAGTTCCCAGAAGCCTCCAGGGCTCATTCTGTGACTGTTAATGCTGCATCAGAATCTACAGATGTCATGGGTAAGCTAGCACCCACAGCTACATCTTGGTTTCATGATAAAGTGGGCACCAGGTGGGCCTAAGAAAACATCACAGCCCATGCTTGTTTCATTCCTGGGTAAAGCTGTGAGTGTTGCTTATACTGAAGATTACGGTCAAAAAACAGGGGTTTCTTGGCATTCAACCTTCTCATGCCTTCCTTGTCACTCATACTTTGGCATCCTTTCTTCCTATATGTGCTCTCTTATCTTCTTACCCCACATCATTTCTGTGTCCTATGACCCATGGAGGATGATTGACCAAAGGGGCCAAAGCCTCTTGAATTGAGGACCTCCTCTCAGCTCCACAGCACAAGGCACTACCTGCCACCCTGTCTACGCAAGCTCAACCTGACAGCATTGGATCATTTACAGATATCTGTTCCAAAAGCCACTCTCTCAAGTACTCTCTTAGTCCAACTCTGGCTCATTCCCTGCCTACGATGCACAGTCAGCATCAATCCTATTCCTCCATCTTCTAATTTATCTGAACTGCCTCCTCTGTTCCAACTGTCATTACCCAATCAAGTTCAAACCCTCATACATTTCTGACATATTCTTATTTCTCTTCTACTCAGTAGGACACCAACCTCCCTGCTCACATCTGGTTAGCTTACCCAACAGAGTCAGATCTGAAGCTCAGCCACCCTATTGCCAAATGCTTTCCCCCAAGACCACCCCCCACTCCACCACCCCCAACCCCATAATGATGGAGCTGGTACAGAGCATGGCCAGCTCTCACCAGGCAGAGTCAGTCACGCTCAGGCCATGGAATGGTATGCTTGGTGAGTGATGGAAGAATTACTTGTCCTACAGGACTGGCATCATTTCTGACCTAGAAGAGCAGATCTCAGAGCTGACAGCAATCATAGAACAAATGAACAGAGACCACCAGTCTGCCCAGAAATTGGTGAGTGATCTTTGCACTAGCCAACATCTCTGTGGGTAGGGTAAAACTAGCGTTTCCAGATCACCTGGGAAGGTGCAAAGCCCTTGCTCGTGTGTGTCATGTTGTCCAGGTGACAGAACTCTGAAGATAGGGCTGTGTCACCCATTAGTGTTGCTCTGACTCCATTCTCATGCCTAATTGCAAGGACTCAAGTTCCTTTTCAATGCTTAATTCATTCATTTCTGGAAGTTTTCCAGGTGCCTCCGGCATGTGCAGTGACACTGTTCTCTCCACATGGGGCCCTTTGTGGTGCATTAAGTTTCAGAACTTGAGAGGCTCCCACTAACGACACCAGCACAGTGGATGCTGCCAGTGCTCAACGGTTCCTGAAAGCCTCCAGGGTTCATTCTGTGACTGTTAAAGCTGCCAGTGCCAACACGTCAGAATCTACAGATGTCATTTTACAGACTTAGTGATTCCTGGAGAGTTTAGCGACACCTCCTTAGATTTACCATCTGCTTCATCACAGTAACTTCTTCCCGCCTCAGTGGGCTAGAGTGGTAGCCAGTGTCATGCTCAGAAACATCTGCTTAGTGTTACTGAAACCCTCTTGCAAGGTTCTACTTCCCAGAAACCTCTTGCCGCCTGATATATCCCAAACATGTCTGGATCCCACAGTGACCCAGCTTAGGACTCGGGTTGAGACCTCCTCCACTGTTGGTTCATTACCTTATTATTCATTACCTTATCTGAGGTCTGGGACCAGGTCTACGGTCTCCTCTATAGAAAAGAAATCAAAGCTCAGGGAAGTTAATTAATTTGCTGAAGATCACTCAGTTCAACAGTAGTGGGTCATTGGGCAAAATGCTCTTTTGACTCAGAAGCACAGACCCTGCTGGACATATACCAAGAGGGACCCCCAAAAACTGGAATTGTCTTTTGGAGGGCAGGGCCCTTGTAGTACAGGCTTCCCCACTAGCTAAGTGTTCTAGGAGCCCATCGGCATCCATGGACCAGCTAGCGTTGATGTGAGAGGCTGCGTTTGGTGTCAGTGAATTTTTCTTTTGGAGATTCTTTCAAACCTTTTCTCATGTTATGTTGGGTGATTTACAAACACACCAGCCCCTACCATGCTGAGTGCTTAGCAGTTTTTGACCAAACATGGCACAACCCTGTGCTCCACCCTCCCTGTTCACCCAACCTTGTCCGAGTAACTTTTTGTTTGTTTCCTTGATGAAGAAAGTCCTCAAAGGGAAATGTTTTGCTGATGTGGAGGAAAAAGTGTAGTCTTCCAGTTTTTTGGAGGTTATCATCTCATATTTAGAGACTGTTTCCATGAAGGGAGCCTGGATTGTGCTCCTAAAAATACTGCCACTTGTGAACACCCAATTTGCCGTGCGGCTCTCTGGAGGGGAAGAATGTCGGCGGCCACCATGCTGGTCTCCATCAAAGCAGCTGAGAGTGACCCCTTGGTTGTGCCAGGAAGTCCCTAGTGCCTCCCCAGTAGTCACAGAGGGATAAGGACAAGCCCTAAACCCTTGTCTTAGCTGACAGTGAGCCCTGACTGACTTTGAAGTGATCGTTTCTCCTGAGACACTAGCCAGAGAATCTGGCAGGTTAGAATGGAGTGTTGCCTGAAAGTGAACAAATCTTATCAGCTAAAGCTCAACCTGCCATCAACAATGATTGAGGAACATTGGATTTTAAATTTCCTTGAAGGCAGAGTCTGAGTCTTAGTTCTCTTTGATTCTTCTAGGCCAAGACCTTTGCTCAGTAAATGATTGCTCCATTGAGTTATATATCCCCAAATCCAAAGCCCATGATCTTACAAAGAGTTGATAGTCTAGCAGAGGAGACCAGAGCTACCCACAAAAACCATTTGTGAAAGAGATGAACTTATAGGTTAATTAAGTGCAAAACAATATAGAGCAAGGGAAACACTGTTGCATTCCCTCAGTAACGTCTGCTTTCTGGCTCCACAGAACACAATGGGAGAGCTGTGGGAAGACGTTGGATAGCTTCTTGGAAGGCATGGGTCAGAGAGTAGGTTTGGGTCCTCAATCCTAATTTTTTTTCTAGCTCACCAATGAAATGGATCTCCGCTGTGCTGAGATGAAACAGAACTTTGAAAAAAATAACAGGTATGCTTTCCAGCTTGGGTCCTTGTGTGCTGAAGGCCCAAGGCTCTGTATCTTTGGCGGGAGTTCAGTTCACTGGGCTTCAGACAGTGCCAATTGGGACTGGGTGGCAAGGGGTGGGGGAACCGAGTGAGGCACGTGACTTTGAAGAGCAGGATGGCTTGATTTGACGCTTCTAAAATGAAACACAGAGAAAGTTATTCCTGCTTTGTATTTTATCATCCAATTATTTCATTGCAATTATAATCACCCTTTTCGTTGAGTGCTGAGAAGAGCCAACTTTTTGTTCTCTATGAGATTTCTGTCATAAATAACTGTTGCTTTTAGCCCACTCTCCTCCTCTTCTCCCTCCTTCTCTTTTTCTTTCTTTCCCCTCTACTCTCCCTGGATGCTAAGTCCAGGCCTGAGCAAATCAGGAAGAAGGTGGGAGAGTCAGGAGCAAAGTCAAATCAGGGAGAAATTAAGAGGATGTGGCCAAATATATAGAGACAGGGAATAAGACAGTGGTTACCAGGGTTGAAGTCAGAAAAAAAAATGGGGAGATGTACACCAAAGAATGAAAAGTTACAAATATGTAGGGGGAACAAGTCCAAAGATCTAGTGTAAAAATGAGAATTATATAGTGAATAATTGTATATTATATTCAGGATTTTTGCTAAATGAGCTTATAGCTGTCCTTGACAGGGATTGTAGGGGAGAATGGGTAGCCAAATGAGATGATAGATATGTTAATTTGTTCCACTATAGTAACTATTTTGCCATATAGTACCATCATGTTGTATGCCTTAAATATACACAATAAAATGTAATTTTTTAAAAAAAGGAGGGTTGTGTCTCTGTGGGTGAAGAGAATCTCAAAGGCCCCCTCCAGGCTACCTGCTGGGCACCAGAGCAACCTCAGAAATCCTGGTGAAGAGACAGCACCCTTAGTTGAGTCCAAGCTATTTATTTATAGACTTTATTTTTTGGAGTAATTTTAGATTTATAGAAAAATTGACAGACATGTACAAAGAATTCCCATGTACCCCCCCGCCAAACAAATTCAATCAAATTAAACCCAAAGAGGAATACACCAAGACACATAATAATCAAGCTATCAAAAATCAAAGACAAAGACAAATTTCTGAGAGCAGTGAGAGGTAAGAAACATATCACATACAAAGAATTGCCAATACAGCTATAATTTCTCAGCAGACATCCTGCAGGCCTGGAGACAGTGGGATGATATATTCAAAGTGCCAAGGGAAAAAACTGCCAACCAAGAATATTTTAGCAAACCTGTTTTCTTAAAATGAGAAAGAAATACAAATCTTTCCAAGCAAAAGTTAGCGGTGTTCATTACTATTACACCTTACTATTGCACATTACTATTATGGAAATTCCAAACAAAGTTTTTTTAAGCTACTAATTAGTAACATGAGTTATATGAAAGCACAAAATTCAATGGTATAAGTAAAATAGAACGGTATTCAGAATTCTCTAAAGCTGTAATAGTAGTGTGTAAGGCAGTTTTATTCCTAGGATGAGGATTAAAAAAACAAAACTATTTGTTCCTAAAGGTTTATTTTCATTTTTATGATTTTTTTTGTTTGTTTATTTTCTTTGAGATGGGGTGCCACTATGTTGCTCAGGCTGGTCTCAAACTCTTGGGCTCAAGTGATGCTCCTGCTTCAGGCTCCCAAAGTGCTGGGATTATAGATTTGAGTCACCGTGCCCATGTCCAGCTGAAAAACAAAACTATTAATGACAACTATAGCTAAAATAAGTTATCAAAGATGCACATTACAAAATGATGTAAATTCTGACATCAAAACCATAAAATGTTGTGAGTTGGGTAAAAGTATAGGGTTGTTGTATGCAATTAAAGTTAAGTTGTTACCAACTTGAAATAGACTAAGTACAATATGTTCTATGTAAGCCTTATGGTAGTCACAAAGCAAAAATATTTAGTGGAAGAACAAAACACAAATAGAAAGGATCCAAAGTATACCACTACAGAAAAACCACCAAACCACAAAAGAAGAAAACAGAAATAAAGTATCTACAAAACAACCAGACAACAATTAAGAAAATGGCAGTAGTATGCCTATATCTATTTATAATTGCCTTGAATGTAAATAGATTAATTTATCTAATAAAAAGGCATAGAATGAACTAGACATGGTGGCTCACGCCTATAATCTCAGCCATTTGAGAAGCTGAGACAGGAGGACTGCTTGAGCCCAGGAGTTCAGGACCTGCCTGGGCAACATAGTAACACCTCATCTCTACAAAAAATAAAAAATTAACCAGGCATGACGGTGTGGGTCTGTAGTCCTAGTTAATCAGAAAGCTGAAGCAGAAGGATTGCCTAAGTCCAGGAGGCCGAGGTTGCAGTGAGCTGTGATCATGCAGTGAGCTGTGATCACTGCACTCCACCCTGAGCAACAGAGTAAAACTACAACTCAAAAAAAAAAAGAACCAGCTACATGTTGCAAATAACTTACTTCACCTGTAAGGCACCTGAGCATTCCTCCTAGAGTCTGAGGTCACCTCACTCAACTTGCTGCTACCACCACAGCTATCACTTACCTGCACATGCCATTAGCAGGTCTGAAGACCAGGTTACCCAACCTGTCACAGTCACTGCCAGTACCAGTGAGTACCACTTGGGTCCCAGAGGCTTCTCCCACTATTGCTACGGCCATCAGTCATACCACATCCACTGCCTGGGGGCCCAAGAACCCACACACCTGCCTGGGCCACCACTGTCACTTCTGGCACCTTGAGTACACCATCTAAAAGTACAATGATTATGCCATCTAAAAGTACAATGATTGGACTTACTAAGACTGTTGCCAGTGTATGTCATCCTGAGGCCCAAGGATAGACAAACTCATCCCATAAAACTAGAAACCCATAATAAGAAGAACTTTGGAATTATGAAAATACATGGAAATTATACAGTATGCTCCTGAATGACCAATGAGACAATGAAAAAATAAGATGAAAATAAAAACATTTTTTGAAACAAATGAAAACGGAAGAACAGCATACCAAAACCTATGGGATATAGGGGAAAAAAAAGTGCTAATAGGCATAAACAACTGCATCAAAAAAGTAGAAAGATTTCTGATAAACAATCTAACAATGCACCTCAAGGAACTAGTAAAACCTAAAATTAGCAGAAGAAAAGAAATAATAAAAATAAGAACAGAACTAAGTGAAATAGAGACTAAAAAAACACAAAGAATCAACAAAACAAAATATGTTCTTCAAAAAGATAAACAAAATTGATTATTTACTAGCTAGACTAACCTACTAAACTACTAACTAGAAAAGAAGAGAGAAGACCCCCCCCCAAAAATCAGAAATGAAAAAGGAGACATTTCAAGTGATATCATAAAAATACAATCATCAAAGACTATTATGAACAACTATACGCTAACAGACTGGAAACTGGTCAATAGATAAATTCCTAAAACATACAACCTACCAACATGGAATCAGGAAGAAATAGAAAACCTGAACAGATGAATAATGAGTAGCAATATTGCATCAATAATAAAAAGTATCCCCAAAAGTAAAACCCAGACTAGATAGAGTCTTTGCCAAATTCTACAAAACATACAGAAAAATGAATACCAATCCTCCTCAAACTCTTTCCAAAAAATTGAAGAGACAGAACTTCTTCCTAACTCATTCTGAGGCCAGCATTACCCTGATACCAAAACCAGACAGCAACACAACAAGCACAGAAAACTACAGGCCAAATCTCTGATGAAACAGATGCACAATTCTTCAATAGAGTACTAGCAAAACACATTTAACAATACACCAAAAGATAATATGCCATGATCATGTAAGATTTGTACCAGGAATGCAAGGATGGTTCAGCATATGACAATCAATAAACATGATACATCACATCAACAGAATGAAGGACAAAAATAATATGATCATCTCAAAGATGCAGAAGTATTTTATAAAATTTAACATCATTTCATGATAAAAATTCTGAACAAACTAAGCATAGAAGGAACATACCTTAACATAAGAAAGGCTGTATATGACATGTCCACAGCTAACATCATACTGAATAGAGAAAAGTTGAAAGCCTTTTGTCTAAGACCTAGAACAAGGCAAGGACACCTACTTGAACCACTCCTACTCAACATAGTACTGGAAGTCCCAGCCAGAGCAAACATGCAAGAGAAGTAATACGAAGCATCCAAATTGGAAAAGAGGAAGCAACATTATTCCTCTTTGCAGAAAATATGATCTTACATCTGAGAAAAAGAAAGACTCCACCAAAAAAACTCTCAGAACTGATAAACATTTCAATAAACTTATGGGATACTGACTCAACATACAAAAATCAGTTGCATTTTATAAACCTACAATGAAATTGCCAAGAAAGCAAGCAAGAAGGCAATAATATTTACAATGTATACAAATAAAATCAAATACCTAGGAATAAATGTAGCCAAAAAGTTGGAAAACCTCTGCAAGAAAAACTACAAAATACAGATGAAATAAATTGGAGAGTACACAAACAAATGGAAAGGCATCCCATGTTCACGAATTGGAAGAATTAGTATCATTAAAATGATTATACTGACCAATGCAATACAGATTCAGTGCAACCTCTATCAAATTACCAATGCCATTATTCACAGAAAACAATTCTAAAATTCATATGGAATCAAAATGAGCCAGAATAACCAAAGCAATCCTGAGGGGGAAAAAATGCTGGAGACATCACACGACTTGACTTCAAAATATATTACAAGTCTGTCATAAGCAAAACAGCATGGCATTGGTATAAAAATATTCATATAGCCCAATGGAACAGAACAGAGAACCCAGAAATAAATTCATGTAATTACAGTCAACTGATCTTCAACAGAGCTGTCAAGAACCTACAATAGGGAAAGGACACTCTCTTCAGTATAAACAGTGCTGGGAAAACTGAATATCCATATGCAAAAGAATGAAATTAGACCCCTATCTCGCACCATATACAAAAACAAACTCCAAATGTATTAAACACTTAAATGTTAGAGCCAAAATTATACAACTACTGGAAGAAAAAATAGGGAAAACTCTTCAGGACACTAGTCTTGGCAAAGAGTTTATGGCTATGACCTGTAAAGAACAGGCAACAAAAAAATAACAAATGGGACTATATTAAAGTAAAAAGCTTCTATACAATAAATGAATCAATCAACAGAGTAAAGAGACATCCTCTTGAATGAGAGAACATATCTGCAAACTACTCATTCAACTGGGGACCAATATCCAGAATATATGAAGAACACAAAACAACTCAACAGTAAAAAAATAATGATACCATTTAATCATGGGCAAAGGATATCAACAGACATTTCTCCAAAGGAAGGCATAAAAATAACCAATGTGAAAAATGCTCAGGGAAATGCAAGCCAAAAACACAATACAAGTTAGAATGACTATTATAAAAAGACAAAAAAAAAAAAAAAAAAAAAAACCAAAACAGATGTTGGCAAGATGGTGGAGAAAAGGGAACTCTTATATGCTGTTGGTTGACATGTCAATTAGTACAACCACTATGGAAAATAGTATAGAGGTTTCTTAAAAATTTCAAAATAGAACTCCTGTACGATCCAGCAATTCCACTCCTGGGCATTTATCTAAAGAAAGGAAACCATTATACCAATGGGATATATGCATTCCCATATTTATTGTAGCACTGTTCACAATAGCCAAAATATGCAGATGAATCAATAAAGAAAATGTGTTATATATATTATCTTATGTATATATATTTTTATCATACACACACACACACACAAATACTATTCAGTCATGAAAAAGAATGAAATTTTGTCATTTGCAGTAACATGGATATAATCGGAGGTCATTATCTTAGGTGAAGAAAGTCAGGCACAGAAAGACAAATATCACATGTTCTCACTCATGTGTGGGAGCTTAAAATGTTGCTCACATGGAGGTAGAGAGGAGAATGATAAATCCCAGAGATTTGGGAAGGGTGTGTGGGTGGGAGGTGGGGGGATGGAGCAAGGTTGGTTAATGGATACAAATATACAGTTAGATAGAAGAAATAAATTCTAATGTTTGATAGCAGAGTAGAGAGACTATAGTTAACAACAATGTATTATATTTTTCAAAATAGTTAGAAGAGAGGACTTGAAATATACCCAATGTGTAGAAATAATAAATTCTCAGGTGACGGATACTATAAATACCCTGAGGTGATTATTATATTCTGTGCATGAACAAAATGTCACATGTACCCCACAGATAGGCACAAATATCGTGTATTAAATATAATAAAACAAAAGGCACCCACATTATGACCCTGAGATTTTATTCTTAAAAAAAAACCCATATGGGTGTCTCAGCCTGTAATCCCGCGCTTTAGGAGGCTGAGGTGAGTGGATTGCCTGAGCCCGCGGGTTCGAGACCCGCCTGGGCAACTTGGCGAGACCTCATCTCTACAATAAATCAGAAAATCAACCAGGCATGGTAGCGCGTGCCTGTAATTCCGGCTCAGAGGCTGTGGTGGAAAGATCGCCGGAGCCCAGCAGGTCGAGGCTGCAGTGGCCGGGAGCGGCCACTGCACTCCAGTCTGAGCGACAGAGTGAGACTCCAACTCAAAAACAAAAACGAAACCAAAAACCCACATGATCATTTCAATAGATGCACAAAAAGCATTTGACAAAATGTAACATTCCTTCATGATTAAAACTCTCAGCAAATTCGACATAGAAGATACGCAACTCGATAGAATGACGGCAATATGTGACAAATGCATAGTTAACAATACTGAGTAGAAAAAAGCTAAAAGCTTTCTCTCTAAGATCAGGAACAAGAAAAAGATGCCCACCTTCACCTCTTATGTTCACATAGTACTTGAAGTCCTAGTCAGAGCAATTAACTAAGAGAAAGAAATAAAAGTCCTCCAAACTAGTGTTGATGGAAGATGTCAGACTATAAATTATGTAAGATGGTTTATTCTGAGCCAAAGGTAAGTGATCTTAGGCTAATGACACCTGTCCCCAGTACATCCTGAGGATAATGTGCTAGCCACAATTGAATTGTAGCTTGGTTATATACTTGGTTATATACTGGAGGACAGAGGTTACAAGAAACCATTAATGGAAAACATGTGAGATTTACATTGATTCGGTTCTGGAAGGTAGTATATCTCTAAGAGGGGCTACAGAATTCAAAGATTTCCTGACTAGCAATTAGTTAGAGTTACAAAAGGAATTGTGAAAGCAGTAAAGGGAACAGGCAACTTGAGGAAGGATAAGAGCGTCAAGTTTCTTGATCTGTAGATGAAACTTCATAAGTGACAGACTTCAGAGAGAATAGGTAAAAAGTGCCCAGAGTCCCTAAAAGACAGCTTTACAGGGCCATAAAATACTTTGATTTTTTTCTTTTTTATCTCCTATGTGATGTTATGCCAGAGCCAGGTTGGAAAGTAAACAGCATCAAATAGTTAATACAAAATTTGTCTTTCCAGACCCCTTAGGAATTTGGCAAAGTAAAGAAAAAAAAAGTCAGAGTTTAGTCCTCATTAGGAAGAGAAAAGTGAAATTGTACCTGTTTTCAGATGACACCATCTTATAGATAGAAAGCCCTAAAGTCTCCACCAAAAACAAAACAAAAAACTGTTAGAACTAATGAATTCATAAAGTTGTAGAATACCAAATCAACATACAAAAATCAGTAGCATTTTTATACACTAGTAGTTAACTATCTTTAAAAAACCAAACAATTCCACTTACAATAGCTTAAACAAAAAATAAGATACCTAGGAGTAAACTTAACCAAAGAGGTGAAATCTCTCTACACCAAAAACTATAAAACATTGATAAAAGAAACTGAAGAAGATGCAAAGAAATGGAAAGATATTTTGTGTTTATGAATTGGAAGAATTAATATTGTTAAATTGGCTATACTAACCAAAGTGATATACAAATTTAATGCAATTCCTATTGAAATACCAAAGATGTTCTTCATAAAAATAGAAAAAAAATCCTAAAATTCATATGTAATTATTACAAAAGCTTCCAAATGACCAAAACAATTTTAAGTAAAAAGAACAAAGCTGGCGGCATCAATCACATTACCTGAATTTCTTTTTTTTATATTTATCTACTGATTTATTTTTTTTTTTTTAGAGGCAAGGTCTTGCTCTGTTGCCCGGGTTGAAGTGCAGTGATGCAATCATAGCTCATTGCAACCTCAAACTCCTGGCCTCAAGTCGACTTCCAGCATGGTCTGGGAAATGCAAATTAAGGCCACAATGAGCTATTATCTCACACCTATCAGAATGGCTATTATCAAGAAGACGAATGATAACAAATGTTGGAGAGGATTGGAAAAAAGGAAACATACACTGTTACTGGGACTGTAAATTAGTGTAGCCATTATGGAAAACTATATGGAAGTTACTCAAAAAAACTAAAAAGAGAAATACCAGGCTGAGTGTGGTGGTTCACACCTGTAATCCCAGCACTTTGGGAAGCTAAGGCAGGAGAATTACTTGAGCCCAGGAGTTTGCAACCAGCTAAGGCAACATAGCAAGACTCATCCTACAAAAATAAAAAAATTAGCTGGATGTGGTGACTCACACTTGTAGTACTAGCTACTCAGGAGGCTGAGGTGGAAGGATCACTTGAGGCTGGGTAAACTGTGATTGTACCCCTGCACTACAGTCTGGGCAACAGTAAAGCCCTGATTTAAAAGAATAAAATAAAGGGAAAAAAAGAAAACAAACGTACGTCATATGATCCAGCAATCCCACTTGTGGGTATTTACCCAAAATATTTGATATCAGTTTGTCGAAGAGATATCTGCACTCCCATGTCCATTGCAACACTATTCACAATAGCCAAGTTATGGAATCAACCTTGTCCATCAGTGGATGAATGGATTTTTAAAATGTGACATATGTATGAATATGTAAATGGAATACAATTCTGCCTTTAAAACGAAGGAAATTCTGTCATTTGCTACAACATGAATGGAACTGGAGAGCCTTATGGTAAGCGAAATAAGTCAGACACAGAAAGACAAATACCACGTGTTCTCACTTGAATGTGGAATCTGAAACAATGGAACTCACAGAAGCGAGAGTAGAATGGCAATTACAGAAACTGGAGGATAAGGGGGATGGAGAAATGAAGGTCAAAGGGCACAAAAATCTCAGACAGGAGAGATATGGGTTTTTTTAAATATCTGGGCCGGGCTCGGTGGCTCAGTCTGTAATCCCAGCACTTTGGGAGGCCAAGGTGAGAGGATTGCCTGAGCAATGGGAGTTCAAGACCAGCCTGGGCAACTTGGTGGGACTTTGTCTCTACAATAAATTATAAAAACTATTCTAAGCCAGGCTTGGTGGCTCAGCCTGTAATCCCGCGCCTTGGGAGGCTGAGGTGAGTGGATTGCCTGAGCCTGCGGGTTCGAGATCCACCTGGGCAACTTGGTGAGACCTCATCTCTACAATAAATCAAAACGAGCTGGGCGTGGTAGTGCGTGCCTGTAGGTCCAGCTACTTGGAAGGCTGAGGCAGAAGGATCGCCGGAGCCCAGCGGGTCGAGGCTGCGGTGGCTGGGAGCCGCCACTGCACTCCAGTCTGGGCGACGGAGTGAGACTCCAACTCAAAAAAAAAACAACAAAAAACTAGCCAGGTGTGGTGGCATGCATCTGTAGTTCCAGCTATTTGGAAGACTGAGGCAGAAGGATGAGCCCAGCAGGTCGAGACTGTAGTGGCCGTGAGCGTGCCACTGCACTCCAGTCTGGGTGACAAGAGTGAGACTCCAACTCAAAATAAATAAATAAATAACAATATTGTACATTTCAAAAATGATGAGAGAATAAATTTCAAATGTTCTCTGCAACAAATGTCAAGTATTTGAAGTGATGGGTATGTTAACAAGCTTGATTTAATGATTGCACATTGTATTTCTAAATCACAGCATCACATTTTTCCCCATAAGTAGATACAGTTATAAATGATCAATTTACAATTTAAAAAATAAATCCTGGTAGAGAAACAGTACGCTGAGTTGAACCAGAGCCGTTTTATTTATTCATTCATTCATTTATTGACTTACTTTTTAGAGCAGTTTTTGGTCTACAGCGAAATTGAGGAGCAAGTCCAGAGTTTTCCCATATACCTACTGCCCTCCCACACACATAGCTTTCCCTGTTATCAATACCCCCACCAGAGTAGTACATTTTTGTGTCAATCGATGAGGCTACATCGATGCATCATTATCCTCCAGTCCATGGTCTACATTAGGGTTTACTCTAGGTGCTGTACATTCTGTGTGCTTCAGCAAATGTATGATGACACCTATCCACCATTACAGCGTCATACAGAGTAGTTTCACTGCCCTGAAAATCTGCTGTGCTCTGCCTATTCAATTACCCTGCTGCCCCCAACCCCTGGCCAACACTGATTTTTTTCCCCCGTCTCCATGGTTTTAACTTTTCCAGCATGTCGTACAGTTGGAATCATGCAGTATATAGCCTGCTTGGATTGGCTTTTTTCACTTAGCGATATGCATTTACAGTTCCCCTCCATGTCTTCTCATGACTTGGTAGCTCATATAGACTTTCATTTTAGCACTCATCTTAAACACTGCCAACATCTGCCTCCTGGGATGGAGGCTGGCTTAGGATCTGAGATTATCCTGGATGCTAATACAGCCCACAGTTTCCCAAGTAAGCTGTAAGCAAAGACTGTGCTGATGATTGCGGGAAGCCTGTGGCCCTGTGGGCATCATCAAACACAGTGGCTATAGAAAACAGGGGTCCTCACACCCCTTTCTGCACAGAAGCATTCTCCTTCAGAAGGTGAGGGCCTCACTTCCTGTGTGAGGGTGAAGGGTAGGGTCAGTCAGTGTAGCAGCTCTGCTCTGGACATCCTGTCACTGATGATTGTGGCCTTCTCTCGGGGTCTCACAGGGAGCTCAAAAGGACGCACGCAGCTGAGCTCAGTAAGTTGGAGAGCAACTGCAAGGCAGCCTTGAAGGCAGAGAAGTTGGCTGCCCAAGAGAAGCTAGGTACTGTCGACCTGGGAGAAGGACAGGGTGTCGGGCCGGGAGGTGACTATGTGGGTTCAGGTCCAAGGAGCCCCTTGGCAATAGGTGGACTGTAGCCGGGCTTCCCCTAACATTTAGGGGAAGAAATGACTGAAAATGAAACTGAACAGAGGAAAATTCCTGTCTAGCCATGTCTTTCCTCTTCCTGGAAGATCTGAGCAAGTCTCTTCATCTTCTTAAGTTTCCCATCTGGGAATTGGGGACAAAAATATCTACCCTTATCATTGTGATGAAAATGGGAAAGCATTTTTTAAAGTATATTTTTGGATGGGTGGGGTGGCTCATGCCTGTAATCTCAGCCTTTTGGGAGGCTGAGGCAAGAGAATCATTTGAGCCCAGGAGTTCAAAACCAGCCTGGGCAACATAGTGAGACCCTGTGTGCATTTAAAAAATAAAAATAGCCTGGGCACGATGGCTCATGCCTGTAATCCCAGCACTTTGGGAGGTCAAGGCGAGAGGATTGCCGGAGCCCAGGGGCTCAAGACCAGCCTGTGCAACTTGGCAACACCACGTCTTTACAATAAATCAAAAAATGATCTGAGCATGGTGGCATGTGCCTGTAGTTCCAGCTGCTTGGAAGACTGAAGCAGAAATATCGCCTGAGCCCAGCAGGTCAAAGCTGAGGTAGCCATGAGCATGCCACTGCACTCCAGTCTGGGTGACAGAGTGAGACTCCGACTCAAAGATAAATAGATAAAATAACAATAAATAAAAAATGTTAAATTCTACAAATATAATACTATTTCAAATCAGCAAGTTTCCTCACCCTTAAAATAATAGTGTTTCATTAAATTCTCACTGACACACTTTGTCTGGAAGGCCTTCTACTACATAAGGGTCGCACTGACCTTATATCATTGTCGATGCTGCCCTTGGGAAGGGCAAAGTGTGTATCCTTCAGAATTCTGGGCTTACAGAATAATCTCTACAGATATGGAGAAATACTATATCCTACTTCCTTGATTTTGCCTTAAATTTTTAAAAAGATGGTATCTTGTTTATATTTTTGCTGATTTGCTGATTTTCTAAAAAGAACATGTATTGTTTTCATAAATCAACATAAGCCAGTAATTGTTATTTTTACAAAAGAGAAGCAGATGCATGCTACAAGGTTTTGTTCTTTTTCCACAGATGCAGGTTTTCTCCTGGATATTAGCTCTCAGACTTGATGTGCATCAAAATCCCCTAGAAACATATTTATCAACAAATATTGGGCCCCCTTCCTGAAACATCAATTCAGTATGTTTAGAGTGGGGGCCAGGCAACTGCATTTCTAATAAACTTCAAGGGTGATTTCTGGGGCCCACAGAAGTCTCACTGCCTAGGTGATGAATTTGGGGTAGGGAATGTGTGAGGGACAACTCTTATTTGAATTTGGAAATATGCATCTTAAAGGAATAATGATGACCCTGTTGTTGTTTTCTTTTTGTCCAGAGGAGTTGGGGAAGGAATATAAGTATTTGAAGAATATGTTTCATATGTATCAGGTGAGACACAGAGCTCTTTGTTGGATTATGCGAGTGAGAGAAGAAAAACTTATTCCTGGCTGATAACGTTGAAATGAATCTAGAGCTCACGTCCAGAAAATAATGCCCTGAGAGTCCCGGCATCCTTGGACCTAGGTGGCTAGCTGTACTCAGGAAGAAGCATGACTCTAATGGCTTCCATGCATGACAAGTCAGTTACCCAGATTCTAAAGAGGCCCACTGAAAAATGTGTTTGTGATTACAGAAGTAACCACTTCTCATTGTTTTGTTTTTGTTTTTTGAACTGGAAATATGAAAACCAAAAACAGCAAAAAAAAAAAAAGAAAGAAAGAAATATCATTACCCAAAGACAATCACTGTTAATATTTACGCTTTGTTAAAACTATAGTTAATGGCCAGACACAGTGGCTCACACCTATAATCCCAGCACTTTGGGAGGCTGAAGTGGGAGAATCACTTGAGGCTAGGAGTTCAAGGTTACCCTGGGCAACATATCAAGACCCTATCTCTTAAACAATTTTTTTTTTAATTTAAAAAAAGGGGGAGCCGGGCTTGATGGCTCAACCTGTAACCCCAGGACTTTGGGAGACCGCGGCAAGTGGATTGCCTGAGCCCACGGGTTGGAGACCAGCCTGGACAACTTGGCAACACTTCATCTCTACAATAAATAAAAATTAGCTAGGCATAGTAGCATGAGCCTGTAGTTCCGGCTACTTGGAAGGCTGAGGTGGAAGGATCGCCAAGCCCAGCAAGTCAACGCTGGGGCGGCCATGCGTGTGTCCCTGCACTCCAGCCTGGGCAACAGAGTGAGACTCTAACTCAAATTTAAAAAAAAAAGGCCAGGTGGTCTGATCAGGCAGATCAACCTGCTGGACTCCAGCGATCCTTCCACCTCACCCTTGCAAGTAGTTGGAACTACAGACGCGCGTTACCATGCCCGGCTAATTTTTCTTTCTTTCTTTTTTTTATCGTAAAGACGAGGTCTCACCATGTTGCCCAGGCTGGTCTCAAACCCGCGGTTTCAGGCAATCCTCTCGCCTCAGCCTCCCAAAGTACTGGAATTATAGGCTTGAGCCACCTCATCCGGCTCCCTTCCTTTTTAATGACTAGATACTATCCTAATGAAATTGCCATGGGTTCTAAAATTTTATGTTCCCTAATGGTTGGCCATTTGAGTTGTTTCTAGGTGCTTGCTGTAACAGATAACATCACTTTGAACATCTTTGATTCTAGAAGTAGAGGGAGCTGGGTTAAAAGAAATGAGCATTTTTAAGGCCTTTAGTAGATTTGGCCAAATCATCATCCAAAAAGACTGTATCACTCTGCACCCCCGCAAGCAGAGCATGGAATGCTCCAGCCAATCAGAATATAACCCATCCATTTCACCCGCTCATTAGAAGCAGGCCCAGGGAAACAGAGTTAGGGTGTGATTTTGTGCTAGTGGGAATGAAGAGAATCTGAAGTGGGGAGCAGGCAGGGAAAAGACTGAGACCTTAAGCCCCCATCCTAGGTAATTGTAAAGCACAGTGACTAACCAGTCCTGGTTTGCCTGGGACTTTCCAGGCTTTAGCATTGAAAGACCAAAGTCTTAGGAGACCTCTCAGTGTCAGGCAGACAAGGACATTTGGTCACCCTTCACAGGTTAAACACTAGCACCATCTCTGAAATTCTTTTTTTTTTTTTTTCGTGGTAGTCTCACTCTGTTGCTCAGGCTGGAGTGCAGTGGCACACTCATAGCCACCCCAGCGTTGACCTGCTGGGCTTCAGTGATCCTTCTGCCTCAACCTTCCAAGTGCCTGGAACTGCAGGCACACGCTACCACGCCCGGCTAATTTTTGATTTATCGTAGAGATGAGGTCTCGCCAAGTTGTCCTGGCTGGTCTTGAACCCACAGGTTCAGGCAATCCACTCATCTTGGCCTCCCAAAGTGCTGGGATTACAGGTTGAGTCACCAAACTCAACCCATCTCTGAAATTCTATTGACCACTCACAGCTTCCAATGTGAGCTTGTATCCAAAACTCATTTTCAAGATATCCCTTGATGCAGTCAGAGAATGCATCATAGAGCAGAGCCTAAGAAGTGTGGGTGATAAATAAGATAGGCTGAGTGTGAATCCTGCTGCTAACCTGAAAAGGAAAGATGTCAGCACCCTGGACCCTACTAGCAGTCTCCAGGTCCTAGACCTTCCCCCTCCTGGGATTCCATGCTCATGAAATCTGAGCCAACCAGCAGGGTGGCATTGGGTTACACTTACTCAACCTCAACCACAAAAGGACGTCTGATTTGCTGGGGAAAAGTGGACGCTCTGAGAAACATCCCATTGCTTTCTGTGTTCTAATTAACTACTAGGGGCCTGGCACGGTGGCTCACGCCTGTAATCCCAGCACTTGGGAGGCCAAGGCGGAAGGATCACTTGAGCCCAGAAGTTCAAGACCAGCCTGGACAGCATAGTCCTATAAAAATTTTTTTTAAATAGCCAAGCATGGTTATATGTGCCTGTAGTTCCAGCACTTTGGAAAGTCGAGGCAGGAGGATCACCTGAGCCCAGGAGGTCAAGACTGCAGTCAGCTGTGATAGCACCACTGTACTGCACCCCGGGCAACAGAGTGAGACCCGAACTCCAAAAAATAAAAAATAAAAAAATAACAACTAGGTATTTCCTTCTTTTCTTCGTGTGCTGTTGAAGAGGGATTCACGATTGAAGGAAACTGATGTGTAATTCTTCCACATGAAGAACACTACTTGTCTTCAAAAAATGCTCAGTTTCAGTGGGGCAAATGCCATGCACATTTGCCCTAGACTTTTAGAGTTCTGCAAGCTCTCTGCTGGGCTGGGTGGAATTTACTCCCCACCGGTCACCCACAGAGGGGCCCTCCCTGGGGGAAGTCTGTCCAGGTCTCCTTTGGTGGGACGCTTTTCCTCATGGTGCCTTTGTGCCTCCCTAGGACAGTATTTATGATGAAATGGAAGATAAGTGGTCAAAGTGGAAGGCGGAATGGGAGAACAGTGAGAAGCTGGAGCGGGAGAAGATCCTGCTACAGCAAAGTGAGTGCGGGACTTCTAGCTGTCTGGTGGCAAGTGCATGAAAAAGCAACATCTGGAAACTTGGTCTTGAGAACAGAGGCCTTGGACTTACCGAGGGCAATAGGCCACATGGGAGGTGCCTCAATGGAAGATGTTCCGAGTTTTCAAAAAAGCAAAGTAACAACAAGGGTGGGGTGTGTTTTTTAAAGTTTAGATACCTGATCTAAGGAGTACCTTCTGAAACATGCTGGGTCCAAGCTTGCCCATCATGGGCTGGAACAAGCATAGGAACCTTTAGAGTAGTGTAGACTTGTTGTCTGGATACAGGTAACCAAAGTTCCAGGAATTTCTGGGGGGCGGCTCTTTTATTTTGTCTCATTAGTACCCATACCTGGACTATGGTAGATCTTCAATAAATATCAGTTCAATGAATGAAATACAAGGTCTAACCATTAAGTTTGTGAACTCATCCTTAAAAAAATGGTACATACCTCATTGCTGAATATCACTACGGTCACCTTCGAAGTACCCCCCTTGGGAAGCTATAAACCAACACCAGCACCTCATCCACCTGTCAAAGCAATCTTGAAAATCTTTTTCTGAAATGGCTATCAGAGTTGTTATCATATTGTCCTTGATGTCCTAAATGTCATCAGAATGTCTTCCTTTCAATATTTCTTTTATCTTTAGTTACATTAAAAAGTCACTGAGGGCCAGATCAGGTGAGAAGGGAGAATGTTCCAATGTATTTACTGGCTAAAAACTCCCTCACAGATAGTGCTGTGTGAGCTGGTGCACTGTCGTGATGCAAGAGCTCCTTCAGGACCATTTTCATTCCAAGATTTTCAGTTAAGATTTTCCTGTCTTTCTATTGATGTTTATTTGGTCTACTATGCTTCTCACAGTCAGTTGATGACTTTGATGCACAATTTAATAAATTTTTGCAATGTTTTCATCAGTGCTGCTCGTTACTGGCCATCCTGACCTCTCTTCATCAATGAAGCTTTCTTTCCTCTCAGAAAAACGTTTAAGCCATTTGTACACTGCCATTTTCTTCATGGCATTATCCCCATAAACTTGGACTAACATGTCCCTGATTTCACTTTCACTCTTTCCAAATTTGACAAGAAATTTAATGTTTGTTCATTGCTCTGATTCAAGTTCCGATAGCACACAAAAACATGCAACAACAATAATGAATGCCACTCTACAAGACACTACCACATGTCAACACAAACACAGTTGTGAGACAATGATATGCCAAGGTTAGGAAACATTACTGAGTTGTTTGTACATTGTTGCCAACATAAGTGCACAGTGGCAAGTTCACAAACTTAATTGTTAGACCTCACAATACATTCTTTTAGCTTGTTAAAAAATTTCAGTAGCTTTAGAGTGTACAAATGGTTTACAGTTATAGGGATGCATTGTGTAGTGGTGAAGAAGTCTGGGCTTTAAGTTCCCACCACTCCACTTGTACACACTGTATCTGACAGGTGATTTTCCATACCTCCACTGCTTGCCACCCCCGCCCTTCTGCATCTCCAACACCCATTATTCCATTCTCTATTCCTTAGCTCCCATTTATAAGTGAGAGCATGCCATGTTTGAGTTTTCATTCCTGTATTATTTTACTTAGAATGATGGTCTCCAATTCCATCCATGTTGCTGCAAAAGACTTGATTTCATTCTTTTTTATGACTGAATCGTGTACCATGGTACCTATTTACCACATGTTTATTATCCACTAACTCAAAGAGAATCCATTCGTGCATGAGGAAGAAAAACAACACAACCCATTATACCATCAGTCTCTATGTCCCCCCATCTCCAGAAGGGAGCCATGTTTGATAAACATTTTTAATATTTCCAGTCCTTAACACAGAGCTTTGGTCACACAAAGTGCTCTGTAAGTGCACCTGCCACTGCCACAGAGCTTCTTCATAAACAGAAAAATGGAGAGAGGAATTTGCAGCGACTTCTCCAGCCAGACCTGGAGGACTAGCTGAGGTAGGCATGGGGACTCTACAAACCTGTTCCACATCCTAGGCCAACCGCGTTCACTTCAGATTTAGTTGCTCTTAACAGACTTCTTGTTTAAATGCATATACTCCCTGGGAAAGTTCCTTCACATTCTCGTGGGGACTCTGACTGCCGGAAGGCAACATGAAGACCCCAGAGCTAAGTCTGGGAACAGAATGTGGTGCTGCTCCTGACTTCACCCAGACTCCTGGTGTGGTAGGACTCAGGTCATCTCCCAGACTTCCAGCTACTCCTACAACACTTATCCCATGGGTTGTCAAAATCTAAGTTAAGAGTAACCACCTGTTTTGGAAGACTAAATTTTAACTACTTGTCATGCAGCTCAGTTGAGAAGCTTCCCTGCCAGCCCAGAGACTCTCAGTCCAACCCTAGAATTGCTGTTTGTTCGTTTGTTTTTTGAGTTGGAGTCTCACTCTGTCACCCAGGCTGGAGTGCAGTAGCACGATCACAGCTCACCACAGTCTCAACCTTCTGGGCTCTGGCGACCCTTCCACCTCAGCCTCCTGAGTAGCTGGAACTACAGGCACTTGCCACCACACTCAACTTAGTTTTTGATTTGTATTGTTAGAACCAAGGTGTTGCCAAGTTGCCCTGGCTGGTCTCAAACCCAAGGGCTCAGGAAGCCCTCTCACTTCTGCTTCCCAAAGTGCTGGGATTACATGCATGAGCCACTGTACCCAGTTCATTCCCAGAATGGCGACACTGAAGAACTGTGTGTCTCCCTGGCCCCTGCCTTTCTCCTATTTGATATTTGGGCTCTGTCAGCAGGTTTCCCTGCCCACAAGAACAGTTTAATCTACCTCTACTCCAGAATGGATTGTATTGCTGGCAAAATCATATTAGCCAAGCGCTTCATTTTAAGATAAGGATATCCAAGAAAGCACAGTGGTTACTCGAGCAGAGGGAATGGACAAAATAGTAAGCAACAGATCCAAAACAAACTATACACAAAAGAACCAGACATGGGCAGTAAGTCCCAGGTGACTAACATGATGGAGGATAACTCTCACACTCACCAGCCTCAAGCATCTCCAGACAAGTGTCAGAGGCTAACACCAGGCTCAAAGAACTCTGAGTTTGCTTCCATCTTCAGATATTCTGAGCAAGCAGGCTGTTGGCTAGAGTGATTTCCCTGAGACCTCTCTCCTTGGCTTCTAGATGGCTCTCTTCTGTCTCTGGGTTCACAGGGTCCTCTCTCGTGCTCCTCTGTGTCCCTAAACCTCTCATTATAAGGACTCCAGTCATATTGGATTAGGGCCCACCCAATGGACTCTTTCTGCATCCACCATTCCCACATTTACACATGCATATGCTTTCTTCTTGCCTCCACAGAAAATCAGATGACAAAAAAGTTTGAGTTAGACTCAAAAGAAGAAAAGAAGAAAATCAATGAATCCTACAATGCAGTCTTTGATAACTTCATTCGAGAGAAGGAGGTAACTCAGTCCAAAGTGCATCAGTGTTGAGTATCTTGTCCTAGAGGCCCATTTGAGTTCCTGGGTGTGCCCCTGTTATTGGTGATCTTCACGGGCACACTCCTCTGTGGGGGGCCAGCCCCTGAAAAGAGATTTAGGGGGTCCCTTGGAAGGTGTGGTGGCATCGGCGATTTTGTAGGGATAGATATTAAAAGAAAGAAAGCGACTGGGGGAGAAAGAAAGAAACTGGACTCTGTCTAGTGCAGAAGCTGATTCTGTAGGAGGGATAGATATTAAAAGAAAGAAAGATAGAGGGATAGATATAAACAGAAAGAAAGAGAAAGAAATTAAGTGGACAACTGTTCGACGGATTGAGCAGAAGCCATTTATTGGAACTTACAGCAGGTATTTATCCCCAAGTTTTATACAGACAGTCTCACAAGTCTTTCACGTGAACACAAAGCCAGGTGCAGGAGGGGCGTCCCCCAAGCACGAGGTGTTTCCTCAGGTATGAGGAAGAGCTATCCCAATTAAATCACAAAACTTTTACATGAACACAAAGCCAGGTGAATGAGGGGCATCCCTCACCCACCCGGTGTTTCCTGGAGTATGAGGAAGGGCAATCCCAATTAAATCACAAGACATTTACATGAACATAGAGCCAGGTGGATGAGGGGGCGTCCCCCACCCACCAGGTGGTTCCCCAAGCATGAGGAATGAGGATCTCAAAACTATCTCACTGTTCCTCGTGCTTGGTTAATATTTCTCAAAAGCATTACAACAATTCTAACATCATAATATTCTAATAATCAATAACTTTTAAAACTTATGCATACACAACACCTAATAACCAAGCTAAATCCCAATTCCTCTCTATTTTACGCTAATTCTACCTACACTATAGAAACTCTTAATTATAGCCCAAACCAATTCCTAAGGAATGTGGCCCAATCAAAAGATCACGCTGGGTCGTTTCTGGGAACAATAGATTACAATCTCTTAACAAAATGGCTGCTCCGAAATCCTATAAATCTATTTTAACTTTTATAAAAGTTTCTAATTCCTAATTCTGATCATCAGCAATAAAGCTTCTAAAAAATAAAACCCAAATATAAACTGTAAATTGTATTAAAGCCAAAACTGCAAATGTAGAAAATGGAAACAATGTAATTTCTAAAGTTAGCTGTATTCTTATTAAACCTCAAAATATCCTACCTGGGCAGGCGAGACCTCATCTCTACAATAAATCAAAAAAATCAGCTGGGCGTGGTAGCGCACACCTGTAATTCCGGCTACTCGGAAGGCTGAGGCGGAAGGATCACTGGAGCCCAGCAGGTTGAGGCTGCAGTGGCCAGAAGCGGCCACTGCACTCCAGTCTAGGCGACAGAGTGAGACTCCAACTCAAAAAAAAAAAAAAACAGACCGCAAAATATCATGTTTGATCATGCTTGAACTGACATAATTCACTGACGTAGCATAACCTATTCTACAATACTTTCTATGAATAAAATAAATTCAATTTCTATAATAAGTAGAAAAACCTTATACTAACTGTAGCTAAAAACCAGTTTAAAGGAAAGCAGCCTAGTCCAAAGTAAGCGCTGGGCCCTTAGGAAAGTGGCCCAGCCCAAAGTTCGTGCTGGGCCTTTAGGAATGTGGCGTAGCCCAAAGTTTGTGCTGGGCCGTTTCTAATAGCTCTAGATATTTATTGGTATTATTAAGATTGAAACAGCACTTTGTATGTATATACTAATTCTACAAATATACTATTAGATCTTAAAAGAAGCTTGTACCGTATTAAAGGCTCCCAAATGTGACCTGAATTTGAATTATGTTAAGTTTAAAGCCGAAACCACAGTCTATGAGAAACAGGAACAATGAACTCCTAAAGTAAGCCATGCCTGTCATACTCTCAGAACTTCATGCTTGGATCATCAAAGTCCCTGCTAGTGGAACATGCCAAACAGCAAAGAAGGGAAGAGGGAATGGGCCTTCAGCTCCTGAGATCATCCTAGTGGTCTCAGGGTCCACAGCCTGCCTGGATCCCTAACACTCAGGCAGGCCTCCATGGCTGGCTCCCAACACTCCTCCTCTCCCAGCTTTCCAGGAGCTATATGCATGTAGGCCGACAGGCTTGCTGTCCTTTAGCTGGTCAGTCTTGCCACTGGGTTATTGGGCGGTCTTACCACTGAGTTATAAAACTGACGAGATAGTCTTACCACAGGCTAGGCAGTCTTACCAAAGTGTTGTTAGAATGAAAATTACAATTAACAGAACATAACAGAATTCTATACATGCAGAACCTGCAATTCCCTCTTTTGCCGAAACCTCATCTCTGAATGTCCTTGCCATCCTTGACTCATTGTGGTAGCTGTGGTGCCACTACAGGCTGTAGGGCAGAGTTAGGTTTAACTTACAAAAAATTGCCAAACTATTTCCCAAAGTAGTTGTACCATCTTACTCTTGCATCATAAATATATGAGAATTCTAGTTACTCCACAACAATTCGTGTTGCCATTGGCCATTCCCATGAGTATGAACTGGTATTTCAAGATGGTTTTGATTTCCCTGCTGACTAATTATGCTGAACAATTTTTCACATGTTTATTGGACCATTCATATGTCTTCTCATAAAGTATCTTCTTAAGTCTTTTGCTGTTTGAAAAAATTAGAGCTGCTTATGTTTTTACTATTGATATGTAGGAGCACTTTTTATATTGTGGGTACAAGTTTTTTTGTCAGATATACGTGCTGCAATATTGTCTTCCAATTGTGGTTTGCCTTTTCATTTTGTTGATGTCTTTTGATGTGCAGACATTTTCAATTTTGATGAAAGGCAAATTATCAGTTTTTTACTTTTGTAGTTACAGTTTATTGTGTCCTCACTATGTAATCTTTGCCTATTCCAAGGTCATGAAGATATCCTTTTTTTAAAAGAAACCTGTAATTTTAACTTTTATGATTCTATGGCCCATTTTGACTAAGTTCTGTGTATGGAGTGAGGTAGAGGTCATAGGTCATTTTTGTCCATATGGGTATTCAGTTATTCTAGCACCATTTTTTGAAAAATTGTTTCTTTCTCTGATGAGTTGCCTTGGTCTCTTTGTTTATTTGGGGAGGGGTCAGACTCTCCATTCTGTTCCATTTTACTATTTATCTATACTGAGACCAACAACACATTGTCTTAATTACTGAAACTTGAAATCAGGTATTAAAGATCATCTAAATTTGCCATTGTTTTTCAAGATTATTTTTTCTTTCTATATCCTTTGCATTTTCATATAAATCTTAGAACTTGTCAATTTAGAATTAGTTTGTCAAAAAAGCACGCCGGTAGTTTGACTGGGATTGCATTGAATATAAAGACCGATCTGTATACATTTGAACGCTTAAAAGTATTGAATCTGTTTTGACTTAAGAAAAGCTTTTGATGAAAATGTAATTTCTTTTAACATTTGTCAGTGTAGTAAGGTTGTGCATAAGTAAGTTTTTCATTAACTTCAACATGTCATGTCACTAGTTTATAATGTATGCTTCATTATACCAGCATCTAAGCTTTGGTGAATATTATATTCCTGAATCCTATTCTGGCTTTCTTAACTTCCTAAAGTAAGTGCCAGACCTTCTGTGCTGACCCTTTCCAAATAAAATTGTTTTCAGGAGCTCTTGAAACAACATGAAAGTGACACCTTGCAATTAGAGGAGCTGAAAAAGACCAAAGGGGTAAGCTCAATCATCCTTTCCTATGGACTTGGTATTTATAAATACACCAGCAAGGCCAGGCATGGTGGCTCATGCCTGCAATCTCAGCACTTTGGGTGGCCAAGGTGGGGGGATTGCTTGAGCCCAAAAGTTGGAGACCAGCCTGGACAACATAGAGACCTCATCTCTCCAAAAAATCCAAAAATTAATCGGGTGTGGTAGTGCACATCTGTGGTGCCAGCTACTTGGAGACTGAGGCAAAAGGATACCTGAACCCAGGGGGTCCAGGTTGCAGTGAGCTGTGATCACATCACTGCACTCCAGCCTGGGTGACAGAGACAATGCAAAATGACCAGGTATAGTCTAGTGCTGTGCACAACGCAATTGCAGTTCATGATCTGTTCATGCATCTTGGGGGATGATCATTACATGGGAAGGGCTCTAGGGCCCTGAGGACATGTAGAATTAGTGGGGCTATTGCCTGGAGGCAGAGACTCATTGGGTTTTTGTGTGTTTGTTTGTTTTAACTCTTCAGCACCTAACAGAGTGCATGTAGGTGAATGTAGGTGCTGATTATGAGGTTCTACACAGATAAATATAAGCACAATATGTTCCCTTCAGAGAACAAAGAACGACTAGTCCTCTTGGGGTGGGGTGTGTGAGAGAATCAGGAAGGTCACAATGCAGCACTTGAGCTGGTTTTGACAGCTGAGTGTTTCTGAACCTCAGAATGCAGAGAGGGTGAGATGTTCAACCCAAGAGAAGAACATGAGACAAGTTGGCAAAATAATGAAAGAAGCTGGCATATGGAAGGAAGAGCAAGACAGCTCAGGAAAGGTAGCTTAGGGCCCATGGCTAAGAGGCTCTTAGTTCCGACTAGACTCTTACATCATGCAGTACCACAGGCCATTTGCACTGGACTTGCTCAGAAGGCTCTGGGGTGGGAAGCAGCCTTCCAGGAGGCAGAAGCAGGGAAGTCCTCTTCTGTGGGAGCCTCATAATGGTCCTCACAGGAGTTCTAGGCTAGTCTTGCGTGGCCCACAAGAAATAGTTCAGGGAGAGGAAATGAGACTTACAGATGTAGGAGCTGGAGCTATCCTGGCTTAAAAGGCTCACGTTCCAATATCCTTTGTAACAGATGCACAGACATAACCTTCATGTCATGCCCACTTACAAGAGTCACTGCCCCGGGGAAGCCCAAAGCCATGGCTTTCTCCCAGATGCTTGTGTTTCTCCACAATCCTCCCAGGCCAGATGCAGCTCACCGATCTGGGTCATTTTACTCCAAGCAACATCACTTGGTAACACGGATGGGTAGTCTAGTCGTCTTCCAGGAGAACAGAACATCCAGTGTGCCCATCGACAAGGACGAAGAGGTCTCGTTCTTGTGTAACACTGCACTCCTGGGGCCTTCACTGACCCTGTGTATCATCACAAGCAGTCAATATTTAACTCTGTAGATAGTGAGGAACACCTGAGGTTTTGAGGAAGAGAGTATCATTCGGGAGACGAACTCCGGCAGCAGTGTGAGGACAGCCTGAAGAGTGAGAAGGATGGGAGGCAGAGCCCTGTTAGAAAGGTCACCTCCTGGCTGGGTGTAGTGGCTCAACCTGTAATCCCAGTACTTTGGGAGGTCATGGCGAGAGGGTTACCTGAACCTGGGGGTTCGAGACCAGTCTGGGCAACCTGGTGAGACCTCATCTCTACAATAAATCACAAAAACTAGCCAGGCGTGGTGGCATGTGTCTGGAGTTTCAGCTACTTGGAAGGCTGAGGCAGGATCGCCTAAGCCCAGCAGGTCGAGGTTGCAGTGGCCATGAGTGTGCCACTGCACTCTAGTCTGGGAAACAAGAGTGAGACTCCAACTCAAAAAAGAAGAAGAAATGTCACCTTCCATTTACACCTCCACCTGGCTTCTGCTCCCACCCACTTGTAGAAATTGCTCTGAGTAAAGTCATCAATAACTTCCAAGGTGCAGTGCCAGGTGAAAAAGATCACGTCTTGAAACATGCACCTCTTTCAGCTTTCACAGTCTTCTGGTGTTTTCTTTACCTCCTCAGCCATGCCTCCTTTGCTAGGTCCACCCTTCCACCTCATGTATAAGTTCTGGGATGTTCCAGGGTGTGGTTCTAGCCCCCAGCCCCCTGCCTGTATCTCCCCTTTCTCTTTAGGTGAGCTCATCTGTTCACATCTCTGTGCTGGCAGCTTGAGTTGATGCTCCAGCCTCTCCTCTCCTCTCAGAGCTCCAGCTTGCACACCCAGCTGCCCGTGTGACATCTTGACCTCGATGACTTACAGACACTTCAGAATTAGCATGTCCAGCTCCACATTCCTGATTGCCTACTGGCCATTGGAGCCCTCAATCGTCAACTCCATCAGCTCAGACAGAGTCATCCTTGACTTCTTCTTTCCTTTCACTACCCAAAGTCATCCATCATCATCAGCCAATCTTCGACAACACATCCCAAATTCACCCCATTCTCTCTAACTCTATTGCCACCATTCCTGGGTCCATAATTCTCACCTGCACTACAGGAGAACTCCCAGCCTTCATTGCCCGCACTATGTAGTACACCTCTCCTTCATTGCCTGCATCTGTAGTACTCTCCTTCTTCATTACTTAAATCCAGTAGTATTCTTCTCCTTTGTTCTCTGCACCATAGTAGTACCCCACGTCACTCCCTTACTATGCAGTACTCTCCTTGACTCCCTGCAGGATGTAGTGCTTCCCTCCTTCTTTCCCTGCACTATGTAGTACTCTCTTTCTTTATTCCTTACAGTCCAGTGTGAAAGAACGGACTGAAAGCAAGAAGCCACTTTGTTTTGTTCCTAAATCTTAACACACTAATAAGAAAGTAAAAGCTGTGTCCTGGAGGAATGCATACTTTAGATAAAGATTAACTTTGCTGACTTTGTCTTTTCAGAAACCCAGATCCCTCAAACATGACCAGTATCTGCCCATTGTAATCATAGAGCAGTCCTCCTCTCTTCCTCAAGGTCTACAGACCACCTACCCTGGGAGGCATCTGTGGTTCTGGCCTTGGTGTATTGTTAATAGTTTACTGTGACCGGTCTCCAGTCCACCTGGAGTCATGAGATACCAGAGCCTGGTGATGCCAAGACACAAGACTGTTATCTACATCAAAAAGTGCAACTTTAAACAATCTCCTTGATCCAAACTCTTCTCCAAGAGCTTTAAATATACCCAGTTCCCCAGCCTTCAGGGCCACACTCAGAATGCTGGCCCTCTTCTTGTCTGTGGGAAGTGATCTTTTCTTAAATCAATCTTTTCTTTCTTCATCTCTTGGTGTGTTGCAAATCTTTGTGTTACTTGGATCTCTGGTAACCAGCGCACACCTCCAGCACGATGGTTCCAGCAGTGCTGTGCCCCCTCCAGACCCTCTGTCCCTAACACAGTGGTACTCTTCTCTCTTGTTTCTTCAGAGAGTACAGTAGTATTCTCTGTCATTCGCTTACTATATAGTAGTCTCTTCCTGCATTCCCTGCACCACGGTCATACTCTCTGCCTCATTCCCTGCAATATGTAGTACTCTCTTCCTTTGTTGCTTTGATTTTCCTCTTGGCTCCTCCAATCCACTCTCCACTTGGCAGTGAGATAAATGAAAACAGTAAGATACATACAAGCGCTTCCTTTCCTTAAACCCTTCAGTGCCTAAAACCCATTTTTCTCGGGTTACCTCATCCTCTCTGGTCAACCTGGCTCCTCTAAACTCCTCCTCTTAGCCCTCAGTTCTGCTTGCTATCTCTGTTCCAGCTACACTGGCATTTCTTCATGTCCTCAAACACACACAACATTTTGCCTTCTCAGGTCTGTTGTACAGTCTCCCATTCATTCTTTAGTAGAAGCTAATTAGTTTTTAAAATTAATAAACTATTTTTTAGGGTCGTTTGAGGTTTACAGAAAAATTGGGCAGAAAGGACCAAGAGTTCCCATATACACCCCACCCGCCCCACCCCTAGTTTCCTCTGTTATGAGCATCTCACACAAAGGTGGTACATTAGTTGCAATTGATGAGCACATATCGGTGCATTGTTATTCACAAAAGTCCATGGTTTATATTAGGGTTCACTCTTTGTGTTGTACATTCTGTGGGTTTTGTCTAACATATCATGTCATGCATCCACTATTGCAGTGCAGTGTCCTACAGAAAGCTTCACTGTCCTACCTAGTCAGTCCTCCCTCTCCCCTCAACCCTTGGAAACCACTGCTGTTTTTACTCTCTATAATTTTGCCTTTTTCAGGGTGTCATAGAGTTGGAATCAGCAGTAGGTATTCAATAACATTGTGCTTGGTGAATGCATGGATGACAGCCATTGTAACAGCCCACCTGAGCTCTGGCGAAGCCTGGCTCTGTGGCAGAGCTAGTGGGGTAGGGGAGGAGGGTTTTGACGGTGACACCGAGAGGAGCTAGAACCAGTGGAGTGTGATACGTGATTGGCTGAGTGGTGCAGGATACCACTTTGCTCCTTTACATTCTAGCCCGGGGCTCTGGAGAAGAAAATAACTAAGTAGAGAGTGGCATGACGTTTTAACACAGTTTCTTCTCATGCAGGTCATGGAGGAAGAGTTGCATGCACAAGCTCTTATCCTAGAGTCACTTAACACAAACCTCTACCATACCCAGTTGGAACTCCAGAAAGAAGTGAGTCCTGACCAGTGTGGGGAAGGGGACTGGGAAAGAACCCAGGTCTCTGTACAGTTCTGCCATGCATCTCTGCCCTGGATGGCTCAGTCTGGGGACAACAGCTATTAAAGCTTTTATCTTTCAGAAAACGGCCGTGGGGAATCTGGAGAAAACATTACAGACCAAGCTTGCTGAAGCTGAAGAGAAGTATAAGTACACCATACAGATCCTGACGGAAGAGAACATTCACCTAAGGTGCGGTGGCTGCTGCTCAAATAGACATAGCTGAGCCAGGCATGGTGGCTCATGCATGTAGTCCCAGCATTTTGTGAGGCTGAGGCAGGAGGATCACTTGAGGTCAGGAGTTTGAGACCAACCTGGGCAATATAGTGAAATGCCATCTCTATAAAAATAAAAAATTAACTGAGCGTGGTGATGTGCCTGTAGTCCCAGCTACTGGGGAGGCTGAGTTGGATCACTTGAGCCTAGGAGTTTGAAGCTGCAGTGAGCTATGATCATGCCACTGCACTCCAGCCTGAGTGACAGTGCGAGACCCTGTCTCTAAAAAGTAAAAAATTCTAAATAAATAAATAAGACATGGCTGAATTCTCCTTAGGAGTGGGAAGCCTTTTGAGTGAGGAATAGGTGAAGAAATGGGAGGTGTCAAGGCACAGGCACTTCCAGGCAGGAGATGTGTCCCTATGAGCCTTGACACAGAAGTACTTTCAGTGGTCAGTTCATTTGAGGTGGAGCTGGTGTCTAGACTTCTCCCTATTACCTGCTCCCCTATTTTTATGCAAAATGACAGACAATTTCTCTGCTAGTTTCTTGGTTTATTCAGTTCTATAACTGAAAATTTTTTTTTCTTGAGACAGGGTCTCACTCTATCACCGAGGCTGGAGTTCAGTAGCATGATCACAACTCACCACAGACTCAGACTCCTGGGCTCAAGCAAACCTTCTGCCTCAACCTCCCAAATAGCTGGGACTACAGGCATGCACCACTACACTCAGCTAAATTTTGTGTTTTTTGTAGTGATGAGGTCTCAGTATGTTACCCAAACTGGTCTTGAACTCCTGAGTTCAAGTAATTCTCCTTCCTCGGCCTCCCAAAGTGCAGGGATTATAGGCATAAACACTGTACCCACCCAAAGGTGGTTTTCCAATCCATGTCCCCTGAGAATTTGGTGATTTACCCTTAGATGCAGCTGCTTCTGGTCCTTGTGGAAATCAACTTCAGATCAGAAATTATATTGTTGCCTGAAGATGCATCTTAAATCAGTAAAGTGAATTTTGATCTAAACTTTAAAAAGGAATGTTAGTCATTGCATTAATTTAGTAGAAAATTCCTCATATGGGAATTTGGTCACCTAAACACCTAAACTCCCTGAATTCAAAACCACTGCAACCCCACCAGGCATGGTGGCTGCCATGCCTGTCATCCCAGCACTTTGGGAGATCCAGGTTGGAGCATCGCTGAAGCACAATTCAATCAAGACCAGCCTCGACATCATAGTAAGACCGCATCTCTACCAAAAAAAAAAAAAAATTTTTTTAAGATGTGGAGTACAATTCAGGATTAGGTATACAAATATTCATGGTACAGGTAAAGTTTGGACTTCCCTTTGGTCTCCACTTTGCCTGGTTTGAGATCAGTTACTCTTATTGATGTTGTGTTCCCCCCACCCATCTACCCCGGCAGTATCCTGCTACTGCCAATCCCTTTCTTACAGTATTATGGTAAATGTTCAGGGTCCACTTATGAGTGAGAACATGTGGTACTCTGTTCTTTGTTTCTGTGATAGATCACTGAGTCTGATAGACTCTAAACTCATCCGAGTTGCTGCAAAGTCCATATGTGTGTCCTTCCTTATGGCCGCATGATATTCCGTTATGTAGATATACCACATTTTTTAAATCCAGTCCTATTTCGATGGGCAGCACGGTTGGTTGCATGTTTTTGCTATTGTGAACAGTGCTGCAATAAACATGTGTGTGCAGGTATCTTTTTTGGAGAATGATTTGCGTTCCTCTGGGTATATTCCCAGTATGGGGATTGCTGGGTCATATGGAAAGTCAATGTCTAGTTCTAGAAATCACCACACTGTCTTCCAAAGAGATTGCCCTACAAAAAAACATTTTAAATAAAAGTAAATTTTAAAAACTACCACAAGAAATTATGAGAATGCCCCAGATGAAGGAATGAAGCCACATTTCTCTCACATTTCAGGCCTACAAAATATCCTATACTCATTCTAACTTCTGAGTCTATATTGATGCATCTTTCTTTTTACAGGCAAAAGCTAATTGCCAAGAATGAAGAAATTTATGAAGGACGTTCTGAGAAGTTGGCCTCTACCACTTCTTATGAGTATACTTTTGACATTCTAGAAGATGATAGTCTCAAAGATCAAGAATTATAAACAAAAAGTTACTCTGCCGCTAAGGATGGCAGACACACAATCTCTGTCGGCCTAGGGAACTTTTGGGAAGGTTTCTTGGGAAATGCATATCAGGAGTTTAGTTCTTGGGTTGCTCTGACTCTGTTTTTGTCTCTTCAAAGTTCTTTCTTCTGAGTGGTTGGGAATATCTGAATTCTCATATCAAGGGCACGGCTCTTCATTGGAAAATGATGTTCTTTGTACCTGGAGCTGAACTTTCTCTGGGCTTTGTGCTGTTTTTCTTCCACTGTTCCACATTTCACTAGAAGGAGACTGATTTGACAACCTTTTTCCTATTGAACGTTGGCTGCATTGGGGGTATACCTTGTGTCTCCTTGTGCATTTAGCCAGCAAAAAAGGTAACTTATCGATTTGCTTCCATAACCTTTTTCTCTCATCTGCATGCCCTCCACTTCCCACCTCTCGATCGTTTCCCTAATCTGTGACTGAAGAAGAGTGTCTGATGATTCTTGCCACCATTACCAGAATTCAGATGCCCACAGGGCAGGCAACAGAAATAAGTGAAGTGGGCTGGACATAGGGGAAATGCCAGTGCGTGTGCACATGCACGCGTGCACACACACACAGTCATGAGTAGTCATTGACAGCAACCCGGATGGATGGAGGAACTGGACAGGGTCGGGGTAGAGGGGGTGGGGTCGGGTAAAGAGCAGAGCACATGCCCTCTGAAGGATACTCTTCCCTTCTCCAACCCATTGCCAACCCATACAGGAGCATGGGGTCAATGCTGTCAGAGCCTCTGACTTTTGTAGAAGAGGGCATTCACTGGTTTTCATGTGATATCTCCCAATGTTTAAATGTTGGCAACAGATTTCAACAATACAACATGCAAGGCTCAAGGAAAACATGTCTGTGATCTAAACATTTTTTTCCACCTGTGAGATGCTGTCGCCAAGAAACAAAAACTAAACAAACACAAAAATGAACTCCAAGGAAAAGTAAGACAAAATTATATTTTATTCTGTTAAAAACATTTTTGAAAGAAGATTCTGAAAAAAGGATTTCAATTTTAAAGATAATGTGAGTTCTAAGAACTTAGAACAAACCAAGCACAGAAAGACATGGGAAATACAAATGCATACAGGACGACAGCATAAGAATGCCAGTGCATTATGGACAAAGCATCACAATGCAGAAAGTAAGTATGTATACCAGAGTGTGTATACATCATATCATCAGGTGGAAAAGAAGCCCAAAAAAGTGTTTAAGGGATAGATTATTTGTATATTTAATTTTAAAAATACTTTAACGAATATTTTTGATTTTTTATCTCTAAACATTTTTGTTTGGTAGTGTGGAATTTTTTTATTGAAAATTTAAAATATAGCTTAAAAGTGCAAAATAGTAATAAATTAAGAAAAAAAATCACAGATTAATAAAGAATTCAGCATAGTGTTATGCATCTAAAGAGCAGTGTCACTTCAGAGGGAGTCTGAGTTTTTTCCTTAGTGTGAAGGTGGGCTGAGGCATCTGCTTCCCCATGTTCTTGTCATCCTTGTGGCTTACTTCGTAGTTCACGTCAGTCAGGATGGAGAGGAGGTCATCACCTCTGAAAAACAGGCATGACATGGTGACCACCCGTGGGGAAGAAACAACTCATGGCTCTCTCATCTGCTGTGCTCCATGATCATGCTGAAGTCCCTTCTCCCAAAACATCAGTCACTTGGGACAATAACTTGCTAACCCAAGACCTACCCCAGTTTTTCAGGTGAATGAGTGGTCTCAGAGCTCAATACAGTAAGCCCTCTACATAGGCCCAAGTTCCACTCTGAGGGTGCATTCATAAGTCTAATTTCTTCGTAAGTCCAACAAAATTAGCTTAGGTATCCAACTAACACAATTGGCTATATAGTACTGTAATAGGTTTATAATACTTTTCACACAATACATAAATAACAAACAAAAAATAGAGAAGACATTTTTAAACTTACAGTACAGCATGTGACAACATACTACAGACATGTGCACTAATGTACATGATTGAATATGCAAATGCACACTTGCATTTTTGAAAGTTCACAACTTGAAGGTTTGTATGTAGGGGACTTACTGTAACTGCCCATTGATTTATTCGGGATCTCTGTGAAGCATCAGTAACCTCAGTGTCAGCATTAGATTTTGCTTCTGTCCTTCCTGACCTATGTGTATCTCGTTCTGCTCCATTTTCCTTGGCCCCCACAATTGCCTCAATGTCCCCCAATAACCTGTGCCTCAAATTGACATTGCTTCTGTGGATTCATCTTTGATGCAACTAAACCTAGGGTGAGTGAAAGCTGGATGTCCCCTCAGCTGCCCCCACTTTCTTCTCTCCAGGCTGTCTTGGCAGTTTTGTTGAGCAACCTTTCTATTTACTGCAATAGCTACTCTGAGGCCTTGCAGTAGTCATGCACTGAGTTACAAAATGAAAACATCACCCAGAGGTAGCAGGTCCCTCTTTTACGTGCCATGGGAAATTCTTGCTCTCCGTGCACTCAAAACATAATGAGATTCAGATAGAAGGAACCCAGGGAAGAGCCTTTGCTGTTCATCTACTAGCTGCGTGGGCATTTGAATGAGATGTGCCATAGGAAATCACAATTTAACTAAAGGAAGCACATAATATAATAAAGGATGGAAGGATATTTCCCCACATCTTGTGGCTTCAAAACAGGCCAGATTTGTAGAAATATAAAGAGTTCCTACTCTTGGCCACTTATTTCCCACAATGCACTAGAAGGGTTTGAGGATGGTTAGCTATTTTAGAACTTTTGATAGAGTTGAAGGATGTCAAACATTGAAGCAGGTTACTGCCTTCTTGGAAGACTTCCACAATTAGAGTTGGCTCAGTCATGTTTCTGCCTGAAGACAGAGGGCTGGACTATATGACTTTAGTACCTTTCTTGCTCTGTGATACCCTGACCGCCCTTTGAGATGCTAAGGAATAAAGTATCTCTGTTTTTCCCTCTATAAACTGAAGATCTTCCCACTTCCCAACTGAAGTATAGCTATGTGACCCACAGTTAGATATTTAGAGATGAGTGGAAAGATTCTCCTTGGACACATCTCCAAGATCTGTTAGTATCTCAACCACGGAGCACTTTCGAGTGAGCTCAGAATATGAACAGGTAGCTGTGGCAGTCGGGGAGGGGACAGGCAGTGGAGTAGGCAAACTTACCGGGGACATCTTTCTCTCAGGCTCCGGCAAAGTGACTGGATATACCAAGTTCCCTCCACAGTACTTCGGAAGGAAACGTAGTTATCCACGGTGGCCATCCCCAACAGAAAGTCGGCCTCTTCTGGGATATATCTCCTCTGACATAAGTCCATTTCTAAATAATCACCCTTCTGCTCTGAGTCGGTCTCAACAGGTACACCTTTCTGGTAGTTATCCCCTTGACAGGCCTGAATAAAAAAGAGTTTGGGTTTTCCAGCAAGGGAAGGACACCGCAAACCAGTGAAATAAGATGTCAGGTTATAGATGGAGACCTCTTGACCATCGGTGCCGTAGATGATGCCCTTGTCTCCGTGGGAGAGGATGCAGCAGATGAAGCAATCCTTGTTGCTGTGGTCCGTGCTTTGGTAGAACTTCAGAATCTCACAAAGTTTGCTGGCTGTGCAGTCTTTGTAATCTACTACCTCAAAGAGAAGCTTGGTAAAGGTCTCGCGCAAAGCCTCTGTGAAGTGAAATGTAAAAAGTCATGTTATTTCCTGGACCATAAACCAGAGCTAGAGAGAACAGTGGGCTGAACGTGGACAGATGAGAATTTGACCCAGAAACAAGAGAGCAAGGTTGTCTACGTTAGTAGTCAGATTCTATAGGCTTCTAGTGTTTATTGCCACCTGCTGAAAATGTTCCCAAACCCTGAAGAGAATGAGAAAAGGGAGATTATTCTTGTGAGGCTGTTTTTTCTTCTGAACTAGTTTTCAAGACAGGTAAACTACTAGTTAGGCTTACTACCAAGCCAAAAGATGCCTATATTTCTTACATAATCAGAAAAAACCACGGTTTGAATAAAATATCCATATTTATTTTATGTAGAACCCTCTCAAAGTTACTCATATTCATCAAAATAAAGGGTATGTGTTGTTGTTTAAAAAAAAAAACTAAAACATCTTTTACAAAAATGGTTGCCCCTTTCTCTTTCCCTCCCGATTCCCTACTCATAATCCAGAAAGGCAACCACTTTCATCTTTTAACTACTTTTTCCACATTAGCCCCTATTTTGTAATGAATTTAGGTACTCTGCTATTTATTCATTTATAAACTTTAGACTTTTGTATTGAGCTCTTATTATAAAGGATAAGCATTTGGTGCTCTTACACAATTATTTACAATTATTGGTTGATTCCATAGTAATGTATCTATTATTAAGACTATGTATGGCTGGGTACGGTGGCTCACACCTATAATCTCAACACTTTGGGAGGCTGAGACAGGAGGATTGCTTGAGCCCAGGAGTTCGAGACCAGCCTGGGTAACATAGCGAGACATCTCTACAAAAAAAATTAAAAATTAGCCTGGCATGGTGGCACATGCCTGTAGTCGTAACTACTCAGGAAGCTGAGGCAAGAGGTTCGCCTGAGCCCGGAAGGTCAAGGCAGTAGTGAGTCGTGATCGTGCCACTGCACTCCAGCCTGGATAACGAAGGGAGACCCTGACTCAATAGACAAACAAATAAATAACTTTTTAAAATAAAATAAGGGCCATTGCTCTGTTAAACTCTGGTCTGGCCATGTGGCTCTTTCAGCTATGGCCGCCATGTTTCCTAACCTTGGCCCCCTCCCCTACCTTGGGGAGGTGAATTTAATCTCTCTCGCTCTCTCATTTACTTTCTAAATAAACTATATTTTCTAATTTAAATAAGTAAATAGATAGATACAAAATCTTCAAATAGGTATGTTTGAATAAGCAAATTAGATGTTAACTGGAACCATTTCAGAGTCCTAATGATCATAATCAGTCTCACTGGTTTTCTAAACTATGCTCCATTTACAAAATGGGTCAATAACTGATGCCTTAACCCATGAACACTATTGTCAAGAGTTCTTTGCTCAAATCAAAATCATTAATATCTTAATGGTTGGGTTGGATAATTTTTATTATTACTTTTACTTGTAGTCATTTTTTAATATTCACATAACAGATTATTTTTTCATTTAACTTGTAAATTCTCAATCATAGCTTAAATAGGCTGAGCTACTTTAATATTTGAAACTGCTACTTCTGTTAAGAACCCACAATTTCTGCTGCACTCAATAGTCCAACTTGCATAAATGCAGCCTTGCTAAGAGTCTTGATACCAAGGCAATTTTTTCACCTAATGCATCCACAGAAGCACTGTTTATTTAGTGAAATTAAAAGCAGAGTTTAGTCGGGCTCGGTGGCTCAGCCTGTAATCCCGCGCCTTTGGGAGGCTGAGATGAGTGGATTGCCTGAGCCCGCGAGTTCGAGACCCACCTGGACAGCGAGACCTCATCTCTACAATAAATCAAAAAATCAGCCGGGCATGGTAGCGCATGCCTGTAATTCCAGCTACTCGGAAGGCTGAGGCGGAAGAATCCCCGGAGCCCAGCAGGCAAGGCTGCAGTGGCCGGGAGCGGGCACTGCACTCCAGTCTAGGCAACCGAGTGAGACTCCAACTCAAAAAAAAAAAAACCAAAAAAAAAAAAATAAAAGCAGAGTTTACTGGCCAGGTGCAGTGACTCATGCCAGTAATCCCAGCACTTTGGGAGGCGGAGACAAGAGGATTGCCTGAGCCCAGGAGTTTGAGGCCAGCCCGGGCATAATTTGGCAAGACCTCATCTCTACAATAAATCAAAAACAGCCAGGTATGGTGATATGCGCCTGTAGTTCCAGCAACTTGGAAGGCTGAGACGGAAGGATCACCTGAGTCCAGCAAGTTGAGGCTGCAGTGGCCATGAGCATGCCACTGCATTCCAGCCTGGGTGACAGAGTGAGACTCCGACTCAAAAAAAAAAAAAAAAAAAAACAGAGTTTTTTTTCTGCTTTTCATTATAAATCTTTTAGTAAGATTTGTTATTTTATCTAAATACATACATTGCTTTTATGCCAAAAAAAAAAGAAATGTAAAAACAAAAGCAGAAAACTAACAAATACATAAGAATGTTCTTCACCTCCAAACATGGCCCTTTTGGTACAACTCCCTTCTCCCCTTTGGATCCTATGGTACCTGCATCAAAGTTTGTTCCATTCCTGTTCTTAATGTTTCGGAGTCTGGGCACATCCCTCCGGGCTTCACTAAAATCATTATTGTTGAAGATCAAACAGTATCCCCGAGGCATGTTTGTCATTGGGTAAACTTTGTCTGATGTCTGGAAAACAAAAACCCAATCCAGTAGCCAACATTGTGGGCCAAACACTAGAGATGTGAGCAAAGGAACCCCAAGTGGAGGGGAGGCTGTCCCCTGGGCCAACCCATGGAGCAAGGGCAATTCCCTTGGGGTCATTTCCCAACTGGCTTCACCCTTCCCCTCATACAGGATCCCTTGGGCATCTGCCCCATGGTCAGTGGCCCAACACTTGGGCGTCCTGAGCGCTTGACACAGGCATGCATGTGTTTGTCATCATGTTGTCTTATCAAGATTTGTTCTCATTTCTGCTTCCCTTACGATACAGAAGACTCCTTGAAGCAGATAATGCCTGTGCCAGAGAGTAGGAGGTATTCACTTGTAAGAGCTCCATTAAAGGTTTCCGAATGAGGCCGGGTACGGTGGCTCACACCTGTAATCCCAGCACTTTGGGAGGCCAAGGTGCGATGCTCCCTTGAGCCCAGGAGTTCGAGGCAACATAGCGCAAGCTCATCTCCACGAGGGCAACATAGCGCAAGCTCATCTCCACGAAAAATCAAAAAAATTAGTCGGGTGTGATGGTGCATACTTGCAGTCCCAGCTACTCAGGAGGCTGAGGAGGGTGGATCCCTTCAACCCATCAGGTTGAGACTGCAGTGAGTCAAGATGGTGCCACTGCACTCCAGTCTGGGTGACAGAGTAAGACCTCGACTCAGAAAAAAAAAAAAAAGCTGCTGAATGAATGAATGCCTTTGAGTTGCCCCTCCAAGTGCTCATGATGCTCTTGGCTGTCTCCTCAGCATCCCCATGCCTCCTGGCTAACTGGGGACCTGCCCTTCAGTGTGCCACGGCATGGTCCCAGGACTTATAACACTGAGGGCTTAACCCAGCTCTCAGGACCACCCTGAGAGCTGGTAGGGAAAGTTAGGCTAGTCAGGCAGGTCTTGCCTATGCTGTAGTCAGACTATAGTACCCGACAGCACCAGCTGAGGTGGGCCTGTGTCCTGCCTGTTTCCTCAGGGTTGTTTCAGGACTGAGATACTCAGCACTACTTGGAAGACTGTGCTGTCCCTGGAGGCAGAGAAAAGGGTTTCAGGCTAGGAAAGTCAAATTCTTGACTCTATTTAACCTTCAGACCTTGGGCAAGTAACCTAGTAACTTAGTATTAAGATTAGTATTAAGTACCTAGATACTGAATACCTTATTAAGTTCTTACCAAGTATGTTAAGTATTCTATGAAGTATGCTGAGAGTTTACTAAGTACAGTAAGTGCATTCACTACGATATTAAGACTTCATGTCCTTAGCTGTGTGCTGTAGATAAGGACATACTGCTTACAAAGTGCTATATTACTTCAGCGGATCCTTAATTTCCAGACTGAGAGAGCTCTGGCGATTTTCTCAGGAGCCCACACTGGTAAACAGTCCCTCTCAGGAGTCCACACAAGTCATCTCTGCCACTGGGAGGTGAGAGTGGGCTAATAAATAGGATGGACTGGGTGGGTTGTTAGCAAGTACACATAACAAAGGAGGGACATTTTTGAAACGCTAAGTTAAAAGAAAAGGCTTTGCTCCCCCACACCCCTTTGAGGAGATGGCTTTCCAGAGCTCCTAAAAATTTCTCTGAATTTCATCTTCTAGCCAGGCATGGTGACTCACGCCTGTAATCTCAGCATTTTGGGAGGCTGAGGCAGGAGGATCTCCTTGAGCCCAGGAGTTCCCGGTTGCTAGAAGGCTAAGCAGGAGGCCTCCTACCCCAGTTACCCTCATCTATTCCAGTACCCTCGTCTGAGGTGCTAAAATTAAAACATAATTCACAGGAAATGGAAAGGCTCACATTTTAATATTTAAGTCATGTTTTGGGATAATTTAAATTTTTTCCATTTATTTTTGTTTTAGAGTTGTGGGGTCCATGTGAGGATATGTTACATAAGTAAAAGCATTCAGGTGCTGTTTGAGCCTCTCTCTGCTGGTAGTAGAAATGGTACCTGCTGCGTGGTTGTGTGCCGCTTGTCCCCTTCCCCCCCCCCTCCCTCAGCGGTGCCCAGCACTGTGGTTCCTGCCTTTGTACTCATGTGCCCAGTGTTTAGGGCCCGTAAGTCACATTTTTAACTGTTTTGTGGATTTTTTCTATGGTTCTCAAAATTTTGAATAAGTTTATGTCCCTTATTGATTTACCTGGCAGCTTTTTTTTGCCTTTTTTTTTTTTTTTTTTGTGCCAGGGGCTTACTCTGTCACTCAGGGTGGAGTGCAGTGACATGACATGGCTCACCAAGGCTCAACCACCTGAGCAGCTGGGACTACAGACATGCACCAGCACACCCGGCTTGTTTGTTTGCTTGTTTATTGTAGGGATGAGGTCTCACTATGTTGCCCAGACTGGTCTTAAACTCCTGGGATTAAGTGATTGTCCTGCTTCAGCCTCCCCAAAGTTCTGGGATTACAGGCGTGCACCACTGCTCCTGGCCATCTGGCAGCCTTTTAAAAAAAGCAAACAAATATAATAACTAGAATCTGTAACATAGGGAATGGGAGGACTTGGAGGCGTCCATATACCTGTGACTGTGATGTGCTGTCCTGTTCTCTCAGAGGGTTGGATACTGCCAGTGTCTCACATATCTCCTCCCCTACAAACAAGAAAGAGACACATCGAGAATGAGACCCTGCAGGAAAGGGACGCTGGTTAGGAAAACAGATAGCACCCAGGACCACACAAGGTTCCTTCAAAAATGAAGATTCACGGTTGGCCTTAAACATAATCTCTTTTCAGTCCCCAGAGATTCTGCAGGGAGGGCAATTCACATGCTTCTGGAAACACAAGATCAGACTATCTCATCAGCAAAGGGAAAAGCACACAGAGAAGTGCCATGATGTTCTCTTCCTCCATGAGACAGGCTAAATTTTGAGCTATTCATGAAGAGTATTCATTAGTAGCTTTTTTTTTTTTAAACTTATTGTAGAGATGAGGGATGAGGTCTCACCAACTAGCCCAGACTGGTCTCAAACCCCTGGGCTCAGACAATCCTCTCACCTCTGCCTCCCAAAGTGCTGGTAGTATAGGTATGAGCCACCATACCTGGCTGTCAGTGGTATTCATTAATAAAGCCACTAGCTCAGGATGAATTATTGACTCAGAAATACACTGTAAAACACTCTTAAAGCTCTGGGCTCGGTAGGCGTGGGGAGCAGGAAAGGACTAGCGGCCTGGACATGACTCAGGTATCATCTTTATGAGAGGTTGATTCAGAATGTTTTAAACACACATTCCACAAAGAGCCAGGATAAAAATACAATAAGAACACTGAGGTGATGGTTTTCCTAAGCTTTTAAAAACTTCTCTGAATTTAAAATCATCTTCCAGTCAGGTATAGGGGCTCACGACTGTAATCCCAGCGCTTTGGGAGGCCAAGACAGGAAGATCATTTAAGCCCAGGAGTTCAAGACCAGCTGGGGCAACACAGTGAGTCCTCATCTCTACCAAAAAAAAAAAATCAAAAACTTACAGGGTATGGTGGTATGTTCCCATGGTCCCAGCTACTCGGAATTTCCGGCTGAGATAGAAGGATCACCTGAGCCCAGGAGGTCGAAGCTGTGGTGAGCTATGATTGTGCCACTGCACTCCAGCCTGGGCAACAGAGCGAGATCCTGTCTCAAAAACAAAAAATCAGCCGGGCTCGGTGGCTCAGCCTGTAATCCTGCGCTTTGGGAGGCTGAGGTGAGTGGATTGCCTGAGCCCACGGGTTCGAGACCCA